>NC_133332.1:312716123-312726123 GCF_042186555.1 Aquarana catesbeiana | reverse complement strand
TATGGTTCTTGAATATACTGAAGTTGAGGCCTGCAGGAGCATTTTGTAAGTATTGGGGGTAACATGTTCCCTGTCCCGACGGGAGGAGCTCTATGTCTCGGCGCTGTCTTGGAAAACTCCTAAAAAAAGGGTTACCAGTGAGTCTAAGGGCTCATTTATATTTGCTTCAACTTTAACACACATTAAAGCGCCTACAGCTTCAACATGCCTTTTATATGTGTTTTTGGTGCTTCTGTGAATCTTCAGTGATGCTTTTTTGAAGCTTTAATGAAGGTTGGGAAATGCCCTGTGTATGTGTTGATTTTCCATTCGTTTTAAAGGGGCCCCGTAGAACCCTGGCTCAGTAGTAGCCCCACTCAACAGATCCCCAGCTCATTAGTACCCCTGTTCAGCATATACCCAGCTTATTGGTACCTTCTCTCAGATTATCCCCAACTTATTAGCATTCTCCTTCAGCAATAGTACCAACAGCTCTGCTAATTCTCAGCTCTTCTGATCCCCCACTCAGTAGTAACCCCCAGCTCTGCTGATCCTCCGCTCGGTAGTAACCCTCAGCTTTGCTGATCCTCTGGTTTCCTGATCCTGCTCTCTTTCTGGTCCCCGCTCACCTCCCGCTATATTGCTCCCACGCTGCACACTATGTGTGGCATCTGCTAGTTTCTCCTGCTCCGGTCCCCCAGCTCTGCTGATCCTCTGCTGCTCAGTCTTCTCTCTCCGGTCCCCGCTCACCTTCTTCTATAGCATTGATATGTTCCACACAGGGGCGTAACTACCACCATAGCGACCCATGCGGGCGCTATGGGGCCCGCAGCCGAGTGGGGCCCAGTGAGGATAAGAGCACTGCCAGGACAGTCTCTCAGCCAGGGGAAGAGAGAGGAGAGAAAGAGGCAAGCTGTCCGTATCAGCAGAGAGCTGAATTGCCCGATGTAAGAGCTTTCATTAGAACTTTCAGTGTTCCCGGGGCTCACGTCACATAGCGCCACCTCTTAGCCCAGCGCCTTTGATAGACAGAATGCGGGACATGTGACGTCATCAAAGGTGTCGGGCCAAGAGGTGGGGCTATGTGACGATGAGCCCCGGGAAAACGGGAAATTCAAATGAAAGTTATTACAGTGGGCAATCCCGCTCTCTGCTGATCCGGGTGACTTGCCTCTTCCTCTGCATAGGTGAGGCTGTATGGGGCACAGGCAGACCAGGCTGTATGGGGCACAGGTCACGCTGTATGGGGCACAGGTCACGCTGTATGGGGCACAGGTCACGCTGCACTGGGCACAGGTCACGTTGCATGGGGCACAGGTCATGCTGCATTGGGCACAGGTCACGTTGTATGGGGCACAAGTCACGCTGTATGGGGCACAGGTCATGCTGTATGGGGCACAGGTCACGCTGTATTGGGCACAGGTACCGTTGTATGGGGCACAGGTCACGCTGTATGGGGCACAGGTCACGCTGTATGGGGCACAGGTCACGCTGCACTGGGCACAGGTCACGTTGCATGGGGCACAGGTCATGCTGCATTGGGCACAGGTCACGTTGTATGGGGCACAAGTCACGCTGTATGGGGCACAGGTCATGCTGTATGGGGCACAGGTCACGCTGTATTGGGCACAGGTACCGTTGTATGGGGCACAGGTCACGCTGCATGGGGCACAGGTCACGCTGTATGAGGCACAGGTCATGCTGTATGGGGCACAGGTCACGCTGTATTGGGCACAGGTCACGCTGCATTCTGCACAGGTCACACTGTATGTGGCACAGCTCACGCTGCATTGACACTAGGGCAGCTGTGGGGGGGGGGAGCTGTTTGCAGGGGGGCCCCATACAACATTTTGCTATGGGTGCCCTGCTATTTCTAGTTACGCCCCTGGTTCCACACCACATGTGCCATCTGCTAGTTGCTCAGCTGCAGCCCGGACCCCACTCACCTTCCTGCTGCTCACAGATGTGACGTCTGCACTAGACACCCCCAGAATATATACTCATGAACCGGAAGTGACTGCTGATAAGGTCTTTACGGTTTGCTTGTTGGTTTCCCAGTGCATCCTGGGTTATCTCATACTTGCAATACCTCCAAGTGAAGCATACACTGAGCAAAAGCCCCTTAAAAGCTGCAGGTGCTACAAACGAGCTTTGCCACAGAGCATCATGTTTCCACCTCCGTGCTTGACTGTAGGGATGGTGTTCTGTAGGGATGGTGTCCAAAACAAAGTGAAGCTAACACTTACCCCCAACACTTACAAGATGCTCCTGAAGCTAAAGCTGAATAAAAGCCTTTCAAAAGCTTCAGGTGCTGTTCATAGACTTCTAGGGAGGCTTTGGAGACGCTTTGAAGCACCAAGAAAGTGACATGGGGGAGCATTTTTGAAGCAAAGCAAACACAACGTGTGAACTGGACTGTAAGGTAACTGTTTTGTTTAGTGACGGGGGCTTTGATTGGCATTCAGTGTAAACGTGAGCCCCTAACTCTGGTTTTAGCCATAAAACTTGGCACTCTTGGATGTTTGGTGCCCTCATTGTATCTTCAGGTCATAAGGCAGCAGGGGGTGTCTTTTCAAGAGGGCTTTTTTTCTCAGAAAATAGGTGCAGTAACTCAACCATGCCCGCCACACACACATAGCTGCCAAATGGCATCAAATAGTAGCTCTTCCCTCTGCATACAACCCCCTCCCTCCACTGCCCTCACCTTTTCCCCCCTCCTTAAAAGCTCCACTATCTACCACATGTCTTATGTTTGTTGCAATATTAAGCTGAAGCACCCATCCGACTGTAGTACCTCCCAGCATACTATACTATACCACAGTCACTTACAAGGAAGATCATGCAGTAGGAGCATCAACAACTGGTCACCAGGGAAACAATGGAGACCACAGAGGGTGCAGCCTACCACGGGCTCTCTCCCGCCCATGACTGCACTGAACCCTGGGCACCTGTTCTGTATCTCCCTTGTCCCTGTCCAACACTCAATGGGATCTGCACAGGAGATCTGACCTGTGGGAGCTCCTGGGAGACAAGCTATCACTTGTAAACGCAGAAGCTGGACTTCAGTGTCACCAAGTGATAGTGGTGAGCAGGAAGCAGAAGACCTGAGCCAGAGGTGGTGGGACTAAAGTTCCCCCCTAGTTCCTGCTGAAAAAAAGTCATGTAGACTGTGATGGACAGCCAGGCTCCACCTTCTCTATGCCTTGAGAAGGGAAAAGAAGGAAATACCCAGAGGTAGAATGAATGGGTCTTGTTACGGTTTTTGGCAAACTCTGGCCCCAAAAGAATGAACCAAGTGAAGCCCTGAAACGGCTTCCATAGCTGATGCCGGAGGCGGAGACGAAAGCCAATTTACATATACACGCGCACAATTCCTATACAGTAGCATGTTTACCGTTAAAGAAGGACCTCCAAAGAGTCCATCTTTATCCACTCAATAATGTTTAGAAAACCAAAAATATTTACATTTTATTAAGCTAAAATAATCGGTTTATATACCTTAACAAAAATAATGAACCAAGAAAATCCATCATGGCTTAAATTGTATAAAACCCGCTGTCTTTCTTAATTCCTGGAAACATCTGGGCTTCTATCATATAGAAGAGGAATAAGGACTTTATCTGCCACCAGAAAATGGTCCACAGTATCCTGTACTGAGGTTATGTTCCATGAGAACAAGCATTTAGACCTGAACGACCACCTTAAAGGGGTTGTAAACCCTCGTGTCCTATCACCATCCTATGCATTAAGGTGAAAAAACTTCTGACACTGACCGGCCCCCCAGCCCCCCCGTTTTACTCACCTGAGCCCCGTAATTCCCGCGGCGGAGACACGCTCCTCCTCTCTGCCTGAGCCCCGATTCACACAGGGGCGGCACGACTTGCAGGTCGCCTCACCGAGGTGACCTGCACACGACTTCCACGGCCACTTGCAAAACGACTTCTGTATAGAAGTCTATGCAAGTCGCCTCAAGTCGCCCCCCAAAGTAGTACAGGAACCTTTTTCTAAGTCGGGGCGACTTGTGTCGCTCCTATTAGAACGGTTCCATTGTACAGAACGGGAGGCGACTTGTCAGGCGGCTAGGTCGCCTGACAAGTCGCCCCTGTGTGAACCGGCACTGAGTGTTCTCAGCTCTTGATTGGATAGATTGATAGCAGCGCAGCCATTGGCTCCCGCTGCTGTCAATCAAATCCAATGACGTGGGAGCCGGGGGTTCGGGGCCAAGTCCGGCATTCTGCGTCTATGGACAAGGTAACCCCCTGGGAGAGCGCTTCTCCTAGGGGGTTATACAATGCGGGGGGGAGCTGGGACCCCAGAAGAGGGGTATCGGGGCCACTCTGTACAAAACGAACTGCACAGTGGAGGTAAGTATGATATGTTTGTTATTTAAAAAAGAAAAAAAAACAAAGCTTTACAATCACTTTAAATTTGTATCATTTTCTTCTCACAAATAGAGCTTTCTGTTAGTGGTATTTGATCTCCGCTTGTTTTTTATTTTTTGCTAAAAAAAAAACAGAAAACATTTTGAAAAGAAAAAATGTGTTTCTTATGCCGCGTACACACGGCCGGACTTTTCGATGGACTTTCAGAATGAACGGACTTGCCTACACGCGACCAACCAAAGTCCGACGGATTGACGTACACCGGACTAAAACAAGGTAGTTGATAGCCAGTAGCCAATAGCTGCCCTAGTGTTGGTTTTTGTCCGTCGGACTAGCATACAGACGAGCGGATTTTTCGACCGGACTCGAGTCGGTAGGAAAGATTTGTAACATGTTTTATTTCTAGGTCCGTCGTACTTTTGGGGAAAAAAAGCCCGCTGGAGCCCACACACGATCGAATTGTCGGACTCCGGTCTGCCGGACCAAGTATGTCATAAAGTCCGGTTGTGTGTACGCAGCACTCGTTTCTGTCAGAAAATTGTGTAAATAAGTAATTTTTCTCCTTCACTGATAAGCACTGATGAGACAGTAATGAAGGGCACTGATGAGGAGGCACTAATATGCAGCACTGAGGGGCACTGATAGGTGACACTGATGGGCACTGATAGGTGACACTGATGGGCACTGATAGGCAGCATTTATGGGCAATATTAGGTGGCACGGATAGGTGACACTGATGGTCACTGATAGGCGGCACTGATGGGCACTGATAGGCGGCACTGATGGGCACTGGTAGGTGGCATTTATGGGCAATAGGTGGCACGGATAGGTGGCACTGATGGTCACTGATAGGTGGCATTTATGGGCAATATTAGGTGGCACTGATGGGCACTGATAGGCGGAACTGATAGGTGGTACTGATGGGCACTGATGGGTGGCACTTATGGGCAATATTAGGTGGCACGGATAGGTGGCACTGATGGTCACTGATAGGCGGCACTGATGGGCACTGATAGGCGGAACTGATAGGTGGCACTGATGGGCACTGATGGGTGGCACTTATGGGCAATATTAGGTGGCACAGATAGGTGGCACTGATGGGCACTGATAGGCGGCACTGATGGGCACTGATAGGAGGCATTTATGTGCAATATTAGGTGGCACGGATAGGTGGCACTGATGGGCACTGATAGGCGGCACTGATGGGCACTGATAGGCGACACTGATGGGCACTGATAGGCGGTATTTATGGGCAATAGGTGGCACGGATAGGTGGCACTGATGGTCACTGATAGGTGGCATTGATAGGCGGCACTGATGGGCACTGATAGGCGGCATTTATGGGCAATATTAGGTGGCACGGATAGGTGGCACTGATGGGCACTGATAGGCGGAACTGATAGGTGGCACTGATGGGCACTGATGGGTGGCACTTATGGGCAATATTAGGTGGCACAGATAGGTGGCACTGATGGGCACTGCTAGGCGGCACTGAAGGGCACTGATGGGCACTGATAGGTGGCACTGATGGGCAGTGATAGGTGGCACTTATGGGCAATATTAGGTGGCACTGATAGGCAGCACTGAAGGGCACTGATGGGAAGTACTGATGGGCACTGATAAGCAGCACTGAAGGGCACTGATGGGAAGTACTGATGGGCACTGATGAGTGGCACTGATGGGCACTGAAAGGCAGCACTGATTGGTATTACTGATGGGCACTGAAAGGCAGCACTGATTGGTATCACTGATGGGCACATACTGGTGTCATTGATGGGTACAGGTCGGCACCACAGATGGGCACAGAGTGGCATCACTGATAGGCACTGTTGGGGCTGCACTGAAAACTGGGAAGAGTTCCCAGATAGTCGGTATATAGTGACCCCAGGCAGTGTGCTATCAAAAAACATTATGTTTATTGGACTCAGAATTTGTTTACAGCAGAAATAACTTCAATATAAACCTCCAACCGACACCGGAAATAAGAACGTTGTTATTGAATCATTTAAAATGCGGCTCATACAAAGTCAATGGGCCTAAACCCCGGGGGGGCGGTGAACATTTCCTCTGTCTATGTGTGCAAAATCAATCGAAGATTTGCTCAATTGAACAATATCAATCCCTAATTGTAGGGACAGTGGATCCGATTCTATCACACAGAGACAGTGAGAGACCCTTTCAGGAAAGTGTGAAGACGGATCGGTACCCATGAGATCGTTCGGTGTGTGCTGCTGGTATATAACAAACCAATTCCCCTCGGTCCTGATTACCTATACAGGTCTCCCCTGTGAGGAGATCCCACCGATCGGCTCTCCTTGCCTCTCGCTCTGTCCATGCGAGGAGAGCTGATTACCGGCACTTCCGTGTGTACATCAGCTGTGATTGGATCACATGGGTAAAGAGCCGCGGCCACGATCCCAGGGACACAGCGCCACCACGACCACAGTGCTGCGCCCCCCCCGTGGGCACGCGATAGTGGCAAGACTGGGTGACATCATATAATGTCGGAGGAGAACAAGAGGGGATCCTGCCTGCTGTCATATGTCTATACGGCAGATGGGAACAGTGGCGGCTGGTGCTCAAAATTTTTTGGGGGGGGCGCAAACAAACTGAAAAATACTGAAACACCTCCTCATCAATTGCAGCCACTGTGCCCATCAAACGCAGCCACTGTGCCCATCATATGCAGCCACTTGTGCCCATCATATGCAGCCACTGTGCCCATCATATGCAGCCACTTGTGCCCATCAAACTCAGCCACTGTGCCCATCATATGCAGCCACTGTGCCCATCATATGCAGCCACTTGTGCCCATCATATGCAGCCACTGTGCCCATCATATGCAGCCACTGTGCCCATCATATGCAGCCACTTGTGCCCATCAAACGCAGCCACTTGTGCCCATCATATGCAGCCACTGTGCCCATCATATGCAGCCACTTGTGCCCATCAAACGCAGCCACTGTGCCCATCATATGCAGCCACTGTGCCCATCATATGCAGCCACTTGTGCCCATCATATGCAGCCACTGTGCCCATCATATGTAGCCACTTGTGCCCATCATATGCAGCCACTTGTGCCCATCAAATGCAGCCACTGTGCCCATCATATGCAGCCACTTGTGCCCATCAAATGCAGCCACTGTGCCCATCATATGCAGCCACTGTGCCCATCATATGCAGCCACTTGTGCCCCTAATATGCAGTCACTGTGCCCATCAAATGCAGCCACTTGTGCCCCTAATATGCAGCCACTGAGCCCACCGACCCCCCCAACACCCCTTACCGCAGCAGCTCCTCCAGCGTGTCTTCTCTGCTCCTCTTCCTAAGCGCCAGGCATCAAATAGGGTGGCCTGGTGTTTTGGCCAATCAGGAAACAGGTCTGCCGCCCTGCCTCCTGATTGGCAGGGAGGAAAGTTAGTGTGAAAATAGCGAAAATTAATTCGCTATCGTCACACAATTGGGTGGGATCAAGGCGCACTCTCTGCGCCCCGAGCCAACCCTATTTTGAAGCCTATTAGAGCCTCTTGCTCTAATCAGATGCTTCAAAAAGTACCACCCCCTCCCGCCCCCGCCGCAGGAATCCATGTGTCCGGCATAAAACATGGAGAGATGTGCATGTTATGCAGAGATACAGTGCCTTGAAAAAGTATTCAAACCCCTTGAAATTTTCACATTTTGTCATATTACAACCAAAAACGTAAATGTATTTTATTGGGATTTTATGTGATAGACCAACACAAAGTGGCTCATAATTGTGAAGTGGAAGGAAAATGATAAATGATACAAATAAATATGTGAAAAGTGTGGGGGGGGGGGCATTTGTATTCAGCTCCCCTTTACTCTGATACCCCTAACTAAAATCTAGAGGAACCAATTGGCTTCAGAAGTCACCTAAATATTAAATAGAGTCCACCTGTGTGAGTTTTTTTAATCTCAGTATAAATACACCTGTTCTGTGAAGACCTCAGAGGTTTGTTAGAGAAGCTTAGTGAACAAACAGCATCATGAAGGCCAAGGAACACACCAGACAGGTCAGGGATAAAGTTGTGGAGAAGTATAAAGCAGGGTTAGGTTATAAAAAAATCTCCCAAGCTTTGAACATCTCACGGAGCTCTGTTCAATCCATCATCTGAAAATGGAAAGAGTATGGCACAACTGCAAACCTACCAAGACATGGCCGTCCACCTAAACTGACCGGCCGGGCAAGGAGAACATTCATCAGAGAAGAGCCAAGAGGTCCATGGTAACTCTGGAGGAGCTGCAGAGATCCACAGCTCAGGTGGGAGAATCTGTCCACAGGACAACTATTAGTCGTGTTCTCCACAAATCTGCCCTTTATGGAAGAGTGACAAGAAGAAAGACATTGGTGAAAGAAAGTCATAAGAAGTCCTGTTTGTAGTTTGTGAGAAGCCATGTGGAGGACACAGCAAACATGTGGAAGAAGGTGATCTGGTCAGATGAGACCAAAATTCAACTTTTTGGCCTAATAGCAAAACGCTATGTGTGGGGGAAACTAACACTGCACATCACCCTGAACACACCATCCCCACCGTGAAACATGGTGGTGGCAGCATCATGTGGTGGAGATGCTTTTCTTCAGCAGGGACAGGGAAGCTGGTCAGAGTTGATGGGAAGATGGATGGAGACAAATACAGGACAATCTTAGAAGAAAACCTGTTATGCCGCGTACACACGGTCGGACTTTTCGTCTACAAAAGTCCAACGGACGCTGACGGACTAAAGCTGGCTGGTAATCCGATCGTGTGTGGGCTTCTCCGGACTTTCAACGGACTTTTTTAGCCTCAAATCCGACGGACTTTAGATTTGAAGCATGCTTCAAATCTTTACGTCGTAAGTACGACGGACCCCGAAGTCCGCTCGTCTGTATGCTAGTCCGACGGACAAAAAAACGACGCATGCTCATAAGCAAAAACTAAACGGAAGCACTCGGTCTAGTAAAACTAGTGTTCGTATTGTAGGTAGCACATTCATCACGCTGCAAAATCTGGGATCGTTGAATGCAGCGCATTTTATTTCTTCTTTACGAAGGCTCTATAAAGAACGAAGGTGTTTTGCTGTTCATAATCAGAGTTCTCCCAAACTGATTTCTGGATTCTTTTTCTCTTTGATCTCATGAATGATATAGTATGCATTTTAAAAACAATGTTTCCATACTAATAATACTTTTTCCCCTTTTTTTTTTTTAGGTTTGTAAAGTTACCACAAAGAACCCATTATTCTGTTTTTTTTTTTTTATAGTGATTATTTTTTAGTTTTTAGATAAAGTTAACCCAAAGCACCGTTTTTGGTTACGTAAATTTTTGGATTTTCAAGACTTACCACTTGAACATTATTAACATTAGTAATGTATTTTTGGTGTGTTTTTTTTCTAACTCAATGAGATTGTTGTCCCTTGTTAATTTAACATTGTGTGTAAAATCAATGATTTCAAAGAAAAAACATAAAAAGTCTTTTGCTAAACTCAAAAAATGATCCATTTATTCATGGTCAAAATAAAATAAAGAGGAAGTCAACGCTGGAAAAAGTCGGTGTACCAGAAAATTGGGATCTTGCGGAGTCCATATAAGAGGGAGCACAATCTGGTCCAAGAATCCCAGAGATCAACAGCACCAGCA
>NC_133332.1:312573623-312711123 GCF_042186555.1 Aquarana catesbeiana | reverse complement strand
CCCCTACCCATAAAATAATTAACATATTGCTGTCTAACTTGACGGGCACTTTGGGGGGCCAAGCCAGTACGGACAGTATCCAGGCCTGTAAGGTTGGCTTCTATTTGTCCGGCCTCAGGCCCAACTGTGCCTATATAATTTGGAGAATGCTTATTTAAAAAGTTGTGCAGAATGCAGCACGATAAAATGATAAAATTAAGTTTGTATTCCGCCAAATTAATGGCTGTTTGAAACAGGCGGAACCGGCTGGCCAGAATTCCAAACGCATTCTCAACCACTCTTCTAGCTCTGGCCAGCCGGTAATTAAAAACCCTCCTCTCCGGGGTGAGGGTTCTTTGGGGGAATGGCCTCATGAGGTGCTTGCTGAGAGCGAAGGCTTCATCGGCAATGAAGACAAAGGGGAGTCCTTCCACGTTATCCTCATCAGGTGGCAATCCCAGGCCACCACTCTGGAGACGCTGGCAGAACTCCGTCTGGGCAAATACTCCTCCATCCGACATCCGGCCATTCTTCCCCACGTCCACATATAAAAAATCATAGTGTGCCGACACCACCGCCATTAAAACAATACTGTGGAACCCCTTATAATTAAAATAATATGACCCCGAATGGGGTGGTGGCACAATGTGGACATGTTTCCCATCTATAGCCCCTCCACAATTGGGAAAGTCCCAACGGCTGGCAAAATGGGATGCCACAGTCTGCCATTCCTGTGGCGTTGAAGGAAACTGGGAAATCAAACAAGAAAACCAAAATCAATTAATTTGGAAGCTAACATTGCAAGAAAATTAGACAATTAAAAACATTATTCCCCAGCATCAGTATAACATTCAATAATTTAATTGTTCTGGAATAACTAATATGGAAAGGCACACTTATCAGATTGCTCACCCCCTCTGATGGAACATTGATTACATTTTAGGGGGTTGTGAAATCCCTAAAAAAAATTACTTTTAGGACACGCAGGAATTTAGGGACTAAAAAGGCTACAAGACTGCAGTTGTCGCACTCTGCAGGTGCAGTTGCTAACCAGCTTACAGTAAATGAGGTAATGTAAAAAGGCATTCATGTTGCAAGGAGTACACAATCACATGCAAGGGCAATTAATGAAAACACTTTGAGGCTTGCATATGATTTGATGATGGAAATCAGCAGAGCTTCTGCTCATTTACTAAAGCACTGGAACAAATGCACTTGTAGAGTGCACATGCATTTTGCAAAGTGCAACATATATTTGCTTTAGACAAATCAACACCACAGAACATTCCAGCAAATTTTAACGAGGGTGGGGGTGGGGGGGTTGTGAAATCTAGATAATTGCTCATTAGCAGCACACTATTTGGAGTGAGTTTAGGTGGGGGGGGGGGGGTTGTGAAATCTAGATAATTGCTCATTAGCAGCACACTATTTGGAGTGAGTTTAGGTGGGGGGGGGGGTTGTGAAATCTAGATAATTGCTCATTAGCAGCACACTATTTGGAGTGAGTTTAGGTGGGGGGGTTGTGAAATCTAGATAATTGCTCATTAGCAGCACACTATTTGGAGTGAGTTTAGGTGGGGGGGGGGGGTTGTGAAATCTAGATAATTGCTCATTAGCAGCACACTATTTGGAGTGAGTTTAGGTGGTGGGGGGGGGGGTGGGGGGGTTGTGAAATCTAGATAATTGCTCATTAGCAGCACACTAAATACACTCAAACAAAATACATTCAAAATGAGTAGACTAGGTGGATATGTTCCCATCACTTCATGCTGGGAAGGTTATTGAAGGAAAATATACATGCATGACAAAAAATAACAGTAAAAAATTCCAGCATGTGTGAGGATAAAAAGGGGACATTCACACTATATTGCAATGATGGTAAGTAGTGTTTGAAGCAAGAAATACATCACATTATCAAAGATTACATAAAAGAACATGTGACGCTAATAAAAGAAAAATATCTTACCTTAATATAGTCCTTCTGCAGGACCTGTATGATGGCAGAACAGGTCTCTGGGATAATGATCCCCAGAGCCTGGGGGGAGATGCCTGTCGAGAACTTAAGGTCCTGCAGGCTTCTCCCTGTGGCCAAATACCGCAAGGTAGCGACCAGCCTCTGCTCCGGAGTGATGGCTTGCCTCATGCAGGTATCCTGCCTGCTGATATAGGGGGTCAGCAAAGCCAACAAACGGTCAAAAACGGGGTCCGTCATCCGGAGAAAGTTCCTGAAATCCTCAGGATTATTCTCACGGATCTCACGGAGCAAAGGCATGTGACAGAACTGGTCACGCTGAAGCAACCAATTCTTGGTCCATGAACTCCTCCTCGCCCTGTTCATGGACTGGTCTTGGGCTGAAGAATAAACTACAGCACCAAGCACATACAATGCACGAGCTCTACGACGAGTACGTACAGGTAACATGGCTTCAAAACGGTCGGCTGGTCAGAACGCACTAAACAGAACGCACTGAAGAACAGCAAGGCCTGTGAAGAACGACCTGAAAATCAGGAACGAGCGGCCAATAAAACAAAGATTTCTCAATGCCAACTGACCAAACGCACTGAAAAGCAGATACAAACCTCACAAGCACAGACTGAACAACAGTTAAAACGAACTTAAAAATACGAGTCTCACAAGCGCGAATCGTCTCTCACCAAACTTCTACTAACACGAGATAAACACGAGATTAGCAGAAGGAGCCCAAAGGGTGTCGTACGGGCTATTGAACTTCCGTTTTATAGTCTCGTCGGACTTGGTGTACGTCACCGCGTACTAGGCTGTCGTACTTTTGTGTGGTCGTGTGTGTGCAAGTCCGTTCGTAAGAAAGTCTGCCGCAAGTCCGCCGAAGGTACGTCGGAAGTCTGTCGGACAGGCTGTCGGACTTTTGTAGACGAAAAGTCCGACCGTGTGTACGCGGCATTAGAGTCTGCAAAAGACTTGAGACCGGGGCGGAGGTTCACCTTCCAGCAGGACAACGACCCGAAACATCCAGCCAGAGCTACAATGGAATGGTTTAGATCAAAGCATATTCATGTGTTAGAATGGCCCAGTCACAGTCCAGACCTAAATCCCATTGAGAATCTGTGACAAGACTTGAAAATTGCTGTTCACAGACGTTCTCCATCCAATCTGACAGAGCTTGAGATATTTTACAAAGAAGAAGAATGGGCAGAAATGTCCTCTCTAGATGTGCAAAGCTGGTAGAGACATCCTAAAAAGGGCTGGTAGAGAAAGGAGGTTCTACAAAGTGTTGACTCCGGGGGGGCCCTATACAAATGTCCCCCCCACACTTTTCACTTATTTATTTGTATCATTTATCATTTTCCTTCCACTTCACAATTATGTGCCACTTTGTGTTGGTCTATCACAAAAAAAATCCCAATAAAATACATTTAGGTTTTTGGTTGTAACATGACAAAATGTGGAAAATTTCAAGGGGTATGAATACTTTTTCAAGGCACTGTATACTACATATTTTATTATTATTTATTATTTTGTCTTGTGCTTGAAATCAGGGGGCGTCACACTCAATTTCATCGCGGGCCACATCAGCATTATGGTTATGGTCGCCCTCAGAGGACCAGTTGTATCTGTAAGACTCGATGTCCAAAGCAACCCTCCTTACATCAGAATTCAACAGTCCCCCCCACCCTCTCTTAAATCGCAGTGCACCTCCCTTACCTTGTGCTGCTGCTGCAAATAATGCAGGGTCTGGAGGAGGACCTAAAGGAGGGCTGGAGTCTGCTGAACCAGAGAGGCTGAGACCAGGGGCTGCTGCGGTTCCACAGAGAGGTGGAGGACATGTAGAAGATGTTTTATCCTCTCTTGGCCCCTCTGCAGCTGCATGGAGCATGGAGAAGAGCAGGATCTGGCAGAGGAGTTCTGTCCTCCTCTCTGCTGCCAACTGCTGAGACAAGGGGGGTGCTGCAGTTGCAGGAGAGCTTTAAGGGCCACATGAAATGGCCAGGCGCGCCGGATTCGGCCCATGGCCCTTGTTTTTGACACATGCCAGCCGTCGTTTTACAAGGCTACTTTGAAGAGGAATACCGTTGTTATGGTAGCAGCTAGCTACCATAACCCCAGTATCCTCTTCAAGAGCGGGCAGTCCGCTTCAAGATAAAAGTGGTCTCTGTGGCGGATTCGCCGCAAGATCACTTTTATCAGCGACGGGAGAGGGGTCCGCCCCCCTGCCGCTTTCTGGTGCCCTCCTCCGCTTACCGCAGTCGTCGGTAGCGACAGAGGCGATCGGATCCTTTCCCTAGCCTGATATGGAGAGGAGTGAGGGGAAGATGGCCCCCACCCGTCTCCATAGCACTGCAGGGAGGAAGCGACGTCAAAACGTCACTTCTGCCCATAGCTCTTAAAGGGACATTTTTAATTAATTTATTTATTTTTTTACATTCAATTATTATTATTTTTTTTATTTTTTATTTATTTTTATTGCATTTTAGTGTAAATATGAGATCTGAGGTCTTTTTGACCCCCCTACCCCCCATTAAAAAGAGGTCCTGTCATGCTTATTTTTCTATTACAAGGGATGTTTACATTCCTTGTAATATGAATAAAAGTGACACAATTGTTTTTTAAATAACAGTGTATAAAGGAAAGAAATCAAATCCGATGACGCGAGCGCCAGGGGGGGCGAGGCTGACTCCTGCATTCGGCCTCTATGGACGCCAAGTGCTGGACTCGGGAGCGCGCCCGCAAGGTAAGTCCCCCCCCTGGGAGAGCGCTTCTCCTAGGAGGTTATCTGATGTGGGGAGGAGCCGCAAGAGCCGCCGAGGGACCCCAGAAGAGCAGGTTCGGGACCACTCTGTGCAAAATGAGCTGCACAGTGGAGGCAAGTATGACATGTTTGTTATTTTAAAAAAAAAAAACGCCGCGTACACACGAGCGGACTTTTCGACCGGACTGGTCCGACGGACCAAGTCCGGCAGACAATTCGACCGTGTGAGGGCTTCATTAGACCTGCAGCGGACTTTTTCGGTCGAAAATCTGACGGACTTTAGATTTGGAACATGTTTCAAATCTTCACGTCGGAACTCCGCCGGGCCCAGTTCCTATCGAAAAGTCCGCTCGTCTGTATGCTAGTCCGACGGACGAAAAACCGACGCTAGGGCAGCTATTGGCTACCGGCTACCAACTTCCTTATTTTAGTCCGGTCGTACGTCATCACGTACGAATCCGTCAGACTTTGGTGTGGTCGTGTGGAGGCAAGTCCATTTGTTTGGAAAGTCAGCCCAAAGTCCGTCGGATAGACCGTTGGACCAGTCCGGTTGAAAAGTCCGCTCGTGTGTACGCTGCATTAGTGTCACTTTAAGGATTTAGAGAAGATCTGTGAAGAAGAAGAGGACCAAAATCCCTCCTGAGATGTCTGCAAACCTGGTCACCAACTACAAGAAACGTCTGACCTCTGTGCTTGCCAACAAGGGTTCCTTCACCAAGCACCAAGTCACGTTTTGCTTGGGGATCCAATACTTATTGTTATTGTACTCACTGAACTGCAACTCATTTGATAACATTTGTATCATGTGGTTTTTTGGGGGGGGTTTGGTTGATATTCTGTCTCTTATCATAATACACCTATGATAAAAATTATAGATCCTTCATATCTTTGTAAGTGGGCAAACGTACAAAATCTGCAGGAGATCAAATCATTATTCCCCCCCCCCACTGTATACAACTTGAAACAATAAAAAGCTAGACTTAATGTTTTTGCCATTAAAAGCCAAGGTGAGGCAAAACAAACCTTGCCGAGACACATTCAAGGCTGGGTTCTCTGTGAATCCCCCACTCAATTTACGGTAATCATCATGCTACATCTCTTACTTAGTCATCAATGGAACGTTCTTATGTATCAGCAGCCCAATCAAGAAGTAACATGTCGGGAATCCTCAGTTTTCAGTAGGGTGTCACTTCAGCACTAGAGAGACCCATGCTAATGCCCTGACAGGTCTGATCATTCCTTTATATTCTAATCTGTAATTCCAGATGTTTCAACAATTTCTCCATTGTTTGGATATTCCCATCTCCGACTTCCATATTTGCCGTCTAATCAGACATAAGGAGATGCTGACAGCTCTGCTTAGAAATGGTAGACTAGCGGGCTATAAAGAAAATTCCTGCATTTCCTGACCGCGTGAGGCTTCGAGAGGAAACCAGAAGCAGGCTGTGCACTTTATATTATCCATATAATGAAGACAGTAGATGGTTTCTTTTTTTCTTCTCCGGGAAGTCTTTATGTATATAGCAGGTGTGGATATAAATAGTATGTGTAGGGAAAAAGAATTGGCCAGTGTCTCTGACAAAAATGCCTTGGGTAGGAAAGAAGAAGTGCCCGGTGTCCAGAAAACTGCAAATTTTGATGTATGGTTCAGAAGATGTTTATGAAAATTGTAAACATGTACATCGAGCCAACGTGTTTTGGGAGGATGGACTCCTCCTTCTCCTTCCCCTCAAACACATTGACTTGATGTACATGTTTATGTTTTAGTAAACGTCTTATGAACCATGTATCAAAAGTTGCAATCTTCTGAACACCAGATGCTCCTTCTTTCCTATCCAAGTCTTCTTGCTGAAACGACTACAAGGTTGTATCGGAAAGGTTGCAGCCCAAGCCCCTAAGAGGGTCCACCATCCACTGTTTGGTAGAGGAGGGATTATGGTGTTGGGGTTGTTTTTCAGGGGTTGGCCCCTCAGTTCCAGTAAAGGGAACTCTTAAGGCGTCATCATACCAAGACATTTTGGACAATTTCATGCTCCCAACTTTGTAGGAACAGTTCGGGGATGGCCCCTTCCACATGACTGTGCACCAGTGCACAAAGCAAGGTCCATAAAGACATGGATGAGCGATTTTGGGGTGGAGGAACTTGACTGGCCTGCACAGAGTCCTGACCTCAACCTGATAGAAAACCTTTGGCATAAATAAGAGTGGAGACCGTGAGCCAGGCCTTCTTGCCCAATATCAGTGAGTGACCTCACAAATGCACTTCTGGAAGAATGGTCAAACATTCCCATAGACACATTCCTAAGCCTTGGTGACAGCCTTTCCAGAAGAGTTGAAGCTGTTATAGCTGCAAAGGGTTGGCCAACTCAATATTGAACCCTACGGACGAAGACTGGGATGCCATTAACATTCATGTGCGTGTAAATGCAGGTGTCCCAATACTTTTGGTAATATAGTGTATATTAAAGGCACAGCGACAGCTTACTTTGAGGGCCCATTTACACTTAAGTGTTGCGATGTGGTGAGTTCATGCACATTATGGCACACTTTAATGTACCACAGATAAACAAACAAACCGCTTGGTTATGAAGTATAAGAAGCCGGATTCAGTTAGTCTCCTCTCAAGCTACACTCCTCTAACACGTTTCACCCTCTCAAGCGCTTAATCGTAGAGGTCCTCTATGATTAAGACAGTAGAACAGTGAAACATTTTAGAAGGGGACTGGCGTGGTACTAGATAGCTGAGATGATCCTCCCCAAGCCATGCCTTCTAACATATATCACCCTCCCACAGGCGTATTTATAGAGATCCTCCTTGATTAAGCCAGTAGAAGGGTGAAATGTGTTAGAAGAGGGGCTTGGGAGGAGACTAGCCAGGCTTTCTCGCCCAATATCAGTACCTGACCTCACAAATGCGCTTCTGGAAGAATGGTCAAACATTCCCATAGACACACTCCTAAACCTTGTGGACGGCCTTCCCAGAGGAGTTGAAGCTGTTATAGCTGCAAAGGGTGGGCCAACGCAATACTGAACCCTATGAACTAAGACTGGGATGCCATTACCGTTCATGTGCTTGTAAAGGCAGGCGTTCCAATACTTTTGACAATATAGCGTAGGTGCTTTTTTGCAGTACTTGCTTTAGTTCTCTTGCTACGAGATGGTGGAACCCAACAGGTCATGGTGAGTAGAGATGAGATTTGGGTTTGCCTCAACCATGGGGTTCCTGGTGCATCCCGGGGATGTATATGGAAAGGGAAATGGCCAAAGTCTCTGTCAAGTGCTTCTTTCCAGTATCTTTTTTCCTGTATTAATGCTATAAGATGGTGGGACCCAACAGGTTATGGTGAGTAGGAATGAGATTCGGGTTTGCCACAACCAGGGGTTCCTGGTGTAGGGAAAAAGAAATGGCCAATGTCTCTGACAAGCGCATTTTTCAATACTTTTTTTCTAGGACTCATGCTAAGGGATGGTGGAACCCAACAGGTGATAGTGAGTAGAGATGAGATTTGGGTTTGTTGGGGTTGACCCACAAAGCATTGGTAGATATAATAATAAAAAAGAGCACAGATCTTGGTGATGATTATGTTTGTGAGTTAAGATTTTTTATGAGAAAATTATTATGAGATAAAGTAAGGAGTAGAATAAAATCGAGCCTGCAGACCAAAGAATGTCCCTGAAACTTCGAGATACTGTTAGGATTCACATCTACTGTAGAAGAATGTCTTTTTAGTACCTCAATAAAGCAAATTAGTACAGGGGTTCTTTGGACCTCTTATTGGGTTATAATTCAGCAATGCTTCACCTTATTCGTAGAAAACAGACCCGGGGGTTATCTTGTAAACGATTCAGCCGGACATTTGCTTAACGATCCCCGAGAAAACCATTAAATAACATCCATTGTATTTCAGACATTCAGTTGACATTTATTATGGTAGCATTTAATTTGTACCTTAATTGGGACTTTCTTTTCACTACTGGCAACTGAATGGAATGGCAGGGAAGCAATAGAAATCTAAGGACTTGTAGACACAAGAGAGATCTGCCATGGGTTACTTTTCAGAGTGAGTTTGACAGGCAACAAGGAGACATTGTGTCTTCACCACTCAAGTTTAACCCTTAAAAGCCCATACCAACATGCATTGCATATAGCTGGGGGGCATTTGCAACAAGGCCCCAGTCTGTCTACTTTCCTGGTTAGCCTCCTCTCAAGCCACAACTCGTTTCACCATCCTACTGGCTTAATCATTGAGGGCCTCTACAATTAAGCCTGTGGAAGGGTAAAATGTGTTAGTGGGCATGGCTTGGGAGAGCTTAGGAGAAGAGCCGGCTTCAGCTAGTCTCCTCCCAAGCCCCTTCTCTAACATGTTTCACTCTTCTACTGGCCTAATCATGGAGGACTTCTTCAATTAAGCCTGTGGGAGGGTGAAATGTGTTAAGGGGGGCTTTGTTTGGGGAAGATCCATCTTCAGCTAGTCTCCTCCCAAGCCTCCCCCTTCTAACACATTTCACCGTTCTACTGGCTCAATCGTAGAAGACCTCAGCTATTTCAGCCCTTGGGGGGGTGAAATGCATTAAAGGAATGCATTAAAGGGATGTGGCTTGGGTAGGATCCAGCTTCAGCTAGTCTCCTCTATAGCCACAGCCCTCCTTACACATTTCAGCCTCCTTCTGGCTTAATCATGGTGCACCTCTACAAATAAGCCCGTGGGAAGGTAAAATGTGGCTTGGGAGAGGAGTCGGCTTCAGCTAGTCTCCAAATACCCCCCCCCCCCCCCCCAATAAGTTTTACCCTTCTACTGGCTTAATCATGGAGGACCTCTACAATTAAGTCAGTGGGAGGGTGATATGAGTTAGAGGGCATGGTTTGGGGGATACAGTTTCAGCTAGTCTCCTCTCAAGCCACACTTCTTACACGTTTCACTCTTCTACTGGCTTAATCATGGAGAACCTCTATAGCTAAGCCTGTGGGAAGGTAAAATGTGTTAGAGGGCATGGTTTAGGAGGGGGGCTGGCTTCAGCTAGTCTCCTCCCAAGCCCCCCTACTAACACATTTCACCCTTCTACTGGCTTAATCAAGGAGGATCTCTACAAACAAGCCTGTGGGAGGGTGATATATGTTAGAGGGCCTGGCTTGGGGAGGATCCAGCTTCATCTACTCCCACGCCAGCCCCCTTCTAACACGTTTTACCGTTCTACTGTCTTAACTGTAGAGGACCTCTATGATTAAACCCTTGAGGGGGTGAGACTTGTTAGAGGGGTGTAGCTTGAGAGGAGACTAGCTGAAGCTGGCTTCTTATACTTCATAACCAAGCGGTTTGTTTGTTTATCTGTGGTACATTAAAGCGTGTCATAATGTGCATCAACTCACCACATTGCAACACTTAAGTGTGAATAGGCCCTCAAAGTAAGCTGTCTCTGTGCCTTTAATATACATTATATTACCAAAAGTATTGGGACGCCTGCCTTTACACGCACATAAACTTAATGGCATCCCAGTCTTAGTCCGTAGGGTTCAATATTGAGTTGGCCCACCCTTTGCAGCTATTACAGCTTCAACTCTTCTGGGAAGGTTTAGGAGTGTGTCTATGGGAATGTTTGACTATTCTTCAAGAAGCGCATTTGTGATGTCAGGCACTGATGTGGACGAGAAGGCCTGGCTCACAGTCTTCGCTCTTATTCATCCCAAAGGTGTTCTATCGGGTTGAGGCCAGTCAAGTTCCTCCACCCCAAACTCGCTCATCCATGTCTTTATGGACCTTGCTTTGTGCACTGGCTGGTGGAGGGGGGATTATGGTGTGGGGGTCGTTTCTCAGGAGTTGGGCTTGGCCCCTTAGTTCCAGTGAAGGGAACTCTTAAGGCGTCAGCATACCAAGACATTTTGGAGAATTTCATGCTCCCAACTTTGTGGGAACAGTTTGGGGATGTCCCTTTCCTGTTCCAACGTGACTGCGCACCAGTGCACAAATCAAGGTCCATAAAGACATGGATGAGTGAGTTTTGGGGTGGAGGAACTTGACTGGCCTGCACAGAGTCCTGACCTCAACCCGATAGAACACCTTTGGGATGAATTAGAGCGGAGACTGCGAGCCAGGCCTTCTTGTCCAAATCAGTGCCTGACCTCACAAATGTGCTTCTGGAAGAATGGTCAAACCCATAGACACACTCCTAAGCCTTGTGGACGGCCTTCCCAGAAGAGCTGAAGATTTATAGCTGCAAAGAGTGGGCCAACTCAATATTGAACCCTACGGACTAAGACTGGGATACCTTGTGAACAGCCTTCCCAGAAGAGTTGAAGCTGTTGAAGCTGTAAAGGGCGGAGCCAACTCAATATTGAACCCTACGGACTAAGACTGGGATGCCATTAAAGTTCATGTGCGTGTAAAGGCAGGCGTCCCAATACTTTTGATGACATAGTGTATCAGACTCATTGCATCTGTCTTTTGTTACCTTCAAAAGTACAAACCAATACCTGATGTATTTTTGTGTGTTTTGATTTTTTTTCGGAGCGTGGGAAAGAATTTGTTTAAGGTTAATACCAGCCCACCTGCTGAATAAGTGGTATAGGTGACACAAAGGGGCATAGACAACCCAACTCCTACAGTATTTTGTTCTTTTAGTATATTACTGTTAGCAGTGAAAGGGTTAGCTGGGTGTGGTCGGGGCTCAGGTAACCCATAAAAAGCTTTATTTTTGTTGTATTGTTATCCTCTCCATGTATTCTTCCAACCTGTCCCGGCATTGCACCTGCACACCGGAATGTCATCTCCTGTCCTACAAGGCCTTCCATAATACATTCAGATTGGAAGTTCTTCTCTGGAAAATTCTTACTTGTATACAGGACAAGTCATCATATGAATATTATAGACTGTAACATACCAAAGAGAGTTTTTATTACTTATACACAGGGCTTTTTTTCAGCAGGAATGCTGGGGGGAGGGGGGGGGGACACAGTTTCGACACCCTCCAGCACAGAATGTATGGCAAGGGGTACTAGAATATACTGCAGGGTTTACTGATCCTGGGGTACTCTACGGTCCCTGGGGGGATCTATTGTTGTGGGGAGGTCTAGGGGTTACTGGCAGGGCTTTTTTTCTCAGAGAATACTGTAGGTGCAGGCAGTGGCGGCTGGTGCTGAAAATTTTTTGGGGGGGCGCAAACAAACTGAAAAATTCAGGAAAAAAAACACATCAATTGCAGCCTCACTGTATCATAAATCACAGCCACTGTACCCATCAACTGCCGCCACTGTGCCATCAAAAGCAGCCACTGTACTATAAAACGCCTCCACTGTGCCCATCAATTGCCGCCACTGTACCATCAAACACAGCCACTGTGCCATCAAACGCAGCCACCGTGCCCATCAATTGCCGCCACTGTGCCCATCAATTGCCATCACTGTGCCCATCAATTGCCACCACTGTGCCATCAAACGCAGCCACTGTGCCCATCAAACGTAGCCACTGTGCCCATCAAACGCAGCCACTGTGCCCATCAAACGTAGCCACTGTGCCCATCAATTGCCACCACTGTGCCCATCAATTGCCATCACTGTGCCATCAAACGCAGCCACTGTGCCCATCAAACGCAGCCACTGTGCCCATCAAACGTAGCCACTGTGCCCATCAAAACGCAGCCACTGTGCCCATCAATTGTCACCACTGTGCCCATCGATTGCCGCCACTGTGCCATCAAACACAGCCACTGTGCCCATCAAACGCAGCCACTGTGCCCATCAAACGTAGCCACTGTGCCCATCTAATGCCACCACTGTGCCATCAAATGCAGCCACTGTGCCATCAAACGCAGCCACTGTGCCCATCAATTGCCGCCACTGTGCCATCAAACGCAGCCACTGTGCCCATCAATTGCCGCCACTGTGCCATCAAATGCAGCCACTGTGCCCATCAATTGCCACCACTGTGCCCATCAAACGCAGCCACTGTACCATCAAACACAGCCACTGTGCCATCAAACGCAGCCACTGTGCCATCAAACGCAGCCACTGTGCCCATCAATTGCCGCCACTGTGCCATCAAATGCAGCCACTGTGCCCATCAATTGCCACCACTGTGCCCATCAAACGCAGCCACTGTACCATCAAACACAGCCACTGTGCCATCAAACGCAGCCACTGTGCCATCAAACGCAGCCACTGTGCCCATCAATTGCCGCCACTGTGCCCATCAAACGCAGCCACTGTGCCCATCAATTGCCACCACTGTGCCCATCAAACGCAGCCACTGTGCCCATCAATTACCGCCACTGTCCCATCAAACGTAGCCACTGTGCCCATCAAAACGCAGCCACTGTGCCCATCAATTGCCACCACTGTGCCCATCGATTGCCGCCACTGTGCCATCAAACACAGCCACTGTGCCCATCAAACGTAGCCACTGTGCCCATCTAATGCCACCACTGTGCCATCAAACGCAGCCACTGTGCCCATCAATTGCCGCCACTGTGCCATCAAATGCAGCCACTGTGCCCATCAATTGCCACCACTGTGCCCATCAAATGCAGCCACTGTGCCCATCAATTGCCACCACTGTGCCATCAAACGCAGCCACTGTGCCATCAAATGCTGCCAGTGTGCCCCCCGCCCGTCATCTGCACTTACCCTGTCTCGCTGGGACAGCTCCTCAATGTTTTCTCCCGTTCTCTGCTAGGATTGGATGCCTGATAGTCGTCCAATCACAGCGCCTGTTGTTTCAGCCAATCAGGTGACGGGTAAAAGATCCGAGCACCTGATTGGCGGAGAGGTGGTTTAGTGTTAGGAAAGCGAATATTCATTCGCTTTTCTAACACAGCTGAGTGACCTGTGAGCGCCTAGCATGGCGCTCGCAGGTCACCTTTTTTGACGCCTATTAGAGCCTATGGCTCTGATCAGGTGCTTCAAACCCCATGAATCTATCTGCATGATAGATGCATGAATGCATGAATCTATCTATTGATGCTAGAGGGGGTGGCAGGAGAGAGGTGCCCATGCGCCCTTATGAACGCACCGACACTGGGTGCAGGTACTCCCCCTTATGAGCCACCCCTTGTCTCTGCCCCCCACCCAATAGATCTCCCCAGCAGTTGGTATCAATAGACCCTCCAGCATACCCCCGCACCCCATTCAGTGCTGGAGGTGCCGGCACTGTGTTCCTGATGGAAAAACAGTAAATCCCTCCCAGCAACAACTGACCCCCTGGCAACATAAGATCCCCATCAAGAACAATAGACTACCCCACCAGCAACAATAGATCCTCATAACAACAACAGATGTCCCCAGCAGCAATAAACCCTTGCCAGTAACAATACAGTAGATCTCCTGACAGCCAGCAACAATAGACACATCCCTCAACAGTAGATCCCTCCCAGCAACAACTGACCCCCTAGCAACATAACATCCCCACCAGCAACAATAGATCCCCCCACCAGCAACAATAGATCCCCCAAACAACATTAGATCTCCCCAGCAATATTAAACCCTTGCCAGTAACAATACAGTAGATGTCCTGACAGTCAGCAACAATCGACCCCTCCCTCCAACAGTAGATCACTCACAACAACAACTGACCCTCTAACAACATAAGATCCCCACCAGCAACAATAGATCCCACCATCTCTTACCCCCCTTTACCCTCCCCTCTCTCCTACCCCCATCACCCTCCCCTCTCTCCTACCTACCTCCCCCTCCCCTCTCTCTTACCCCCCCTCACCCTCCCCTCTCCTCTACCCCCTCTTTTCTACCCCCCTTCACACTCCCCTCTCTCTCTCCCCCCTTTCTCCTACCCCCCTCACTCTCCCCCTCTTCTACCCCCCTCACTCTCCCCTCTCTCCTAGCCACCTCGCCCTCCCCTCTCTCCAACCCACTTACCCTCCCCTCTCCTACCCCCGCCTCACCCTCCCCTCTCTCTTACCCCCATCACACTCCCCTCTCTCCTACCTACCTCCCCCTCCCCTCTCTCTTACCCCCCTCCCACCCATCCCTCTCTTCTACCCCCCTTATCCTACCCCCCTCACCCTCCCCTCTCCTCTACCCCCTCTTTTCTATCCCCCTTCACCCTCCCCTCTCCTCTACCCCCCTTCACACTCCCCTCTCTCTCTCCCCCCTTTCTCCTACCCCCCCTCACCCTCCCCCCTCTTCTACCCCCCTCACTCTCCCCTCTCTCCTAGCCACCTCGCCCTCCCCTCTCTCCAACCCACTTACCCTCCCCTCTCCTACCCCCCCTCACCCTCCCCTCTCTCCTACCCCCCCTCACCCTCCCCTCTCTCCTACCCCCCCTCACCCTCCCCTCTCTCCTACCCCCCCTCACCCTCCCCTCTCTCCTACCCCCCACCCTCCCCTCTCTCTTACCCCCCCCCCTCTCACCTCCATCCCTCTCTCTCCCCACACCTCTTTTCTCCCTCCATCTCTCCTTTTCTATCTCCTCAATCTCTCTCTCCTATTTATTCCTATCTCCTAGTGGGGGTAGGGGAGAGCACTGTGGCAGGCTAGCGGGGGGGGGGGGGGGGGGGGGTTGGGGGAAGCACCTTGGCAGGCTAGAGGTGGGGGGGGGGGTCACCTTGTTTTTTTGCACCAGGTGACACCAACAGCCACTAGAGACCCCACATAACCACCAGAGACCATGCATAGCACCTA
Source organism: Aquarana catesbeiana (assembly GCF_042186555.1). Classification (NCBI taxonomy): domain Eukaryota; kingdom Metazoa; phylum Chordata; class Amphibia; order Anura; family Ranidae; genus Aquarana; species Aquarana catesbeiana. The sequence continues at coordinate 312,695,790 of NC_133332.1, read as the reverse complement.
GAGACCCTATATAGCCCCAAGAGACCCCCAAAAGGGGTGGGATAGAATTAGATGGGGCGGGGCATCTTTAGTCTTCCCTAGGGCAGCACAGGACCAAAATACACTACTGGGGAAGACGAGCAGATCAGGTCACGTGCCCTCAACATGGGGAGGGTGCCTTGCTGGGCAGACCATGGCAAAGCTCCTCCCCAAATTGAGGACACGCTGCCTGTTTTGCTCATCTTCCCTCTTTCCTGGCCAACCAGGTTGCATGCTCAGAAGAGGGTTTGGTATGAATTTTGGATGGGGGCACCACCAAGTAACCTCTTAAATTTGCCTACTAAATAATTGACCACTTGCTGCAGCCGTTTAAGAGTTCCACTTTAAAGACCAACCCGTCAATAACCTAAAACTGCAGGCTATCTACAGCAGAACGATGATGTCTCTGCTTCTTTTACTAGGTAAAATCTGGGTTTGCAGAGGCATTTGGTGCACAAAAAATGGATTCATACCTTTTGTGGCTACTGAGGAATATTTTTAAATGAACGTTTTTGTAGCCGGAGATCAGCTTACTGATATATGTGACATAGGTTGTGAGCGAGGACCGGACACACCAAACTAAACTGTGGTCAGGCAGATCCCAAACTGCTGAGGAAGGAAAAAAGCAAAAAAAAAAAAAAAAGGAAATAAGCTGAGGTTTACAGTTTTCAGCTTAGCCAACCGTGAGCCCACAAAAACCTTAGACAATACGACTTCTTCCTTCCAACCGCAGGGCAGATTCGAGGAACGCCACTATCATTAGCCGGCATTGTGGGAAATTGCGAGTGATTTTTCCCTCCATCGCTGATGAGAGCTCCATACGTCTCTCTCTGTGTCTCGGATGGAGGAGGTCTATGCCCCCCCCCCCGTAGTAGAGGACCCGCCATCCACGACAGATTGCTGCATAATGACTTGAATAAAAAAGGGTTACAAATTAGACGGCTTCACGCCATTGACTCTGAAATATTGGAGGCTGGAAGGCAGGACAAGGCAGGATCCTTCTCTCCTGCCATCTGCTCCGATGTTATAGCAGAGAACAGAAATTACACGTCTGATGCAATTTAATGGCTCAGAAAACGTTTTTTGGCTCGTTTGAGGCGAGATGTTGGCACAATGGGACCAGAAGGGCGCTGGCTGTTCGACGAATGCTTTACATGAAGCCTTTTCAAGAACCGGCAATAAAATGACAAAACTCGGCGGAGGACTTTTGTTTTTTCGCACGATCTTGCTTTAGGGTTTTTGCATACGGGGGGGGGGGCCATCTAGGTTTCATTGCGTCCCTCCCGGCATTTTAGTGCGCCTGAGAGAGACAGGTGCAGCGTCCAGGCCCTGGCAAAGTCTATGGCAGACTGTGGCTGGTTGGGGGGCTGAATGCCATATTAAGTGGCACCCTCAACTTAGGGCCATGTGCATTACGTGACGAAGGTCCAGAATGCAGGTCTTCTGCCTTTTGGACCTTCATCTCTGAAAGTGTGGGGTCCTAAATGCCAGAATCACCCATGTCTTAGACTTTGATAGGCTTTAGGCAGTAGGGTTGGGTGTTGCATCTTTCTCCCTCAGATGCAATAAAATGCCAGAAGGAACACACTGCACCTAGATGGCCCCATGTGCAAGGGGCCTTATGCCGCATACACACGATCGGACTTTCCGACAACAAAACCGTGGATTTTTGTTCGAAGGTCGTTGGCTCCAACTTGTCTTGCATACACACGGTCACACAAATGTTGGCCAACAATTACGAACGTGGGAACGCGGTGACGTACAAGGCGTACGACAAGCCGAGAAAAAGGAAGTTCAATAGCCAGTGCGTCCACCCTTTGGGCTTCTTCTGCTTGATTCCGAGCATGCTTGAACTTTTGTGCGACGGACTTGTGTACACACGGTCGGAAATTCCGACAACAGAGTTTTGTTGGCGGAAAATTTGAGAACCTGCTAGCCAACATTTGTTGGTGGAAAGTCCGACAACAAATGTTCGATGGAGCGTACACAATGGTCGGACTTTCAGCCAACAAGCTCACATCCAACATTTCCCGTCGGAAAAGCCGACCGTGTGTACGCAGCATTAGGCTCAATTCACAAAGTTTTAAAGGAAAACTATCATATATATTTTTTTTACTGTTTTACATGTACATGTAGTGTTCCATCCCATGGTGCTAGGTGCTTCCTAACCCTAGCTTTTAACTCGGTCTGGGTATCCTTACCTTCCCCACAGCTGTCCTAAAACTTAACGAAAGAGACTTCTGCTTCATAATGGTAACTTTTCTTGGACCTAAGAACTTTCCCCAGACAAGTGATGGCAAGAGGAATGCAGAGGAATGGGATGATAAGCCTCTTCTCCATCTGCATTCCTCTCGCCACATCATTCCTTGGGAAAGAGTCAAGATAAGGGGCTGTTTCCTTTTTAGCTATGTTGTTGGAGGGTCATGGTGGTAAGGGGAGGTGCTTGGTCCAGTCTCATAACATGTAGTACATGGGAAAAGTACTACTTATACTTTGTCCCATGTTGCTAGATGCATCCAATAACCCTAGCTCTAACCCCCACTTTCCCCACAGCTGTCCGCAACATAGCATTCTTCTTGCCTCCACTTGTCTTGAGAAAAATGCTCATAGCTGAGACAAGTGGCCTTTAAGAAGTGGTTGTCTCCTTCTTAGCTATGTCGTTGGAGGGTTATGGAGGAAGGGGAAGGTGGTTTGTCCGACCTCATAACACTTTACTATATAGTCGGACTGGGAGTCCCTGCTTCTCCACAGCAGTCCAACAACTTAACTAGGAAGGAGAGTGGTGCATCATAACAGTCCTAGCCCTGAGAACGTTCCCAAGACAAGTAGCAGCAAGAAGAATGCAGTGGAGAATGACACGCTCATAACAGTCACTTGCCTTGGCCCTGAGAACTTTCCCAACACAAGTGGCAGCAAGAGGAATGCAGAGGACTGGGAGGATGACACGCTCCCTCTCCCTTTGCATTCCTCTCGCCACCACTTGGCTTTTGGAAAGAGCAGACAAGTGGCCATTATGAAGTGGTTGTCTCCTTCTTAGCTATGTCGTTGGAGGGTCGTGGAGGAAGGGGCAGTGCTCAGTCTGACCTCATAACATATAATACATGGTTCCACTAATGCATGCACTTTGTCCCATGTTGCTAGGTGCTTCCTAACCCAAGTTATGAGGTCAGACTGGGCGTCCCCACTTTCCCCTTCTGACTACAAAACTAGAAGGAGACTGCTGCTTCATAACAGTCACTTGCTTTGGCCCTGAGAACTTTTAAAAACAAGTGGCAGCAAGAGGAATGCAGAGGAATGCACCTTCCCCACAGCCGTCTGACAACTTAACGAGGAAGGAGACTGCTGCTTCATAACAGTCACTTGCCTTGGCCCTGGGAACTTTCCCAATACTAGTGGCAGCAAGAGGAATTCAGAGGACTGGGAGGAGGACACACTCCCTTTGCATTCCTCTTGCCGCCACTTGTTTCGGGAAAGAGCCGAGTGGCCATTATGAAGAGGCAGTCTCTTTCTTAGCTATGTCATTGGAGGGTCTTAGAGGAAGGAGGAGGTGCTCGGCCTGACCTCACAGCAATAATGTTTCTCAAGCCTAGCTATGGGCTCGACCTGGGCACCCCCACCTTCCCCACAGCTGTCCGACAACTTAACAAGGAAGGAGACCGCTGCTTCATAACAGTCACTTGCCTTGGCCCTGGGAACTTTCCCAATACTAGTGGCAGCAAGGGAATTCAGAGGACTGGGAGGAGGACACACTCCCTTTGCATTCCTCTTGCCGCCACTTGTTTCGGGAAAGAGCCGAGTGGCCATTATGAAGAGGCAGTCTCCTTCTTAGCTGTGTCATTGGCAGGTCATAGAGGAAGGAGGAGGTGCTAGGCATGACCTCACAGCAATAATGCTTACCAAGCCTAGGTATGAGCTCGGCCTGGGCCCCCCCAACTTCCCCACAGCCATCCGACAACTTAACGAGGAAGGAGACTGCTGCTTCATAACAGTCACTTGCCTTGGCCCTGAGAACTTTCCCAACACAAGTGGCAGCAAGAGGAATGCAGAGGACTGGGAGGATGACACGCTCTCTCTCCCTCTGCATTCCTTTTGCCACCACTTGTCTTGGGAAAGAGCAGAGACAAGTGTCAATTATGAAGTGGTTGTCTCCTTCTTAGCTATATCGTTGAAGGGTCATAGAGGAAGGGGTAGGTGCTTGATCTGACCTCATAACATGTAGTACATGGGACAAGTATTATAGGTACTTTGCCCCATGTTGCTAGATACTTCTAACCCGATGTCAGTCAGTCTGGACACCCCCCAATTCCCCTGCAGCTGTCTGACAACATAGCCATGAAGGAGCTGGTCATGCTAATGATGGTTAAACTTTAAAGAGGAACTATCATTAGATGTTTTTTCACTGTTCTGTCCCCCCCCCCCCCCCCGTGGGACAAAGTATATGTAGTACATGGTCCCATGTTGCTAGGTGCCTCCTAACCCTAGTTATACAGTTAGGTCAGGCTGGGCGATCTTGCTTTCTCCACAGCCATCCAACAACTAGGAAGGAGACAGCTGCTTCATACCAGCCTCTTGTCTTGGCCCTAAGTGGTGGCAAGAGGACTGCAAAGGGAGAGGGGGCATGTCATCTGCCCATCACACTGCATTCTTCTTGCCTCCACTTATCTCGAGAAAGTGCTTGGAGCTGAGACAAGTGGTCATTATGAATAGGCTATCTTCTTCTTAACTATGTTTTGGAAGGGTCATTGGGAGAGGAGGAGGTGCTCAGTCTAACCTAATAGCGTGACATGCATGGGACTGGTACTACATGTACCATGTTGCTTGGCACTTCCTAACCCTAGCTATGAGGTCGAACTGGACACCACCCCCCCCCCCCCCCCCTAGTTATTCATCAACATAGCTAAAAAAAAAATGGCTGCTTCATAACGTCGGCTTGTCTCTACTCTGAGCACTCTCCTAGACAAGCAGCTGTTATGAAGCATCCATCTTCATCTTAAAATGCAGAGAAGGAGGCTCTGCTCCTAGACTTAAGCTTTAGAGAAGAACTATCATTGATTTTGTTATCACTGTTCTGTCCCAGAAGGGACAAAGTATTTGTAGTACTTTGTCCCATGTTGCTAGGTGCTTCCTAACCCTAGCTATGAGGTCAGCTTAGGCATCCCTCATTCCTGAGACACGTGGAGGCAAGAGGCATGCAAATGGATGGGCAGGTGACACACCCTCTCCCTTTGCTTTCCCGTTGCCATTGCTTGTCTTGGGAAAGTGTTCGGAGTCAAAACAAGTGGAAGTCATGAAGTGGCTGTTTCCTTCTATGTTGTCAGAGGGCAATGGGGGAAGGGGGAGGGGCTCAGTCTGACCTCATAGCATGTAGTATATGGGAGAGGGGGCGTGACTTCTCCTGTCCCCCTGCATTCCTCTCGCAGCCACCATTAAGAAGCAGCTGTCTCCTTCTTAGCTATGGTGCTGAGTGTTCCCGGAGGAAGAGGTTGGCCCAATCCGACCTCATAGCTAGGAAGGGGATGACATGTCATAGCTGCCGCTTGTCTTGACTCCAAGCATTTTCCTGAGACAAAGGGCAGGCAAGAAGAATGCAGAGGGAAGGGGGGTAGTCTGAACGCTCTTGCTTCATAACGGCCGCTTGTCTTGCTCCTGAGAATTTTCCAGAGAAAAGTGGCAGCAAGAGGAATGCAGTGGGATGGGAGGGTGACACATCACCTCTTCCTCTGCATTCCTCTTGCCACTGCTTGCCCAGGGAAAGTGCGTGGAGCCAAGACAAGCAACTGTTATGAAGCAGCTGTGACTCTCTAGCTATGTTGTTGGATTGCTGCAGGGGAAGGGGGGGACTTCGCCCAGTCCGACCTCATAGCTAGAGTTGGGAAGCACCTAACAACATGGGATAAAGTACATGTAGTACTTGTCCCATGTACGACATGCTATGAGGTCACACTGCACACGTTCCCCTTCTCTCATGGCCCTCCAACAACATAGCTAAGATGGCACACTTTCCTGAGACAAGTAGCGGCAAAAGGAATGCAATGGGGGAGGGGGGGGTGTCAACCTATTGTCCCCCTGCATCCTTCTGGCAGCTGCTTGTCTCCGGAAAGTGTTTGGAATCAAGACAAGCTGCCATTATGCAGCCTTGTCTTGGCTCAGAACACTTTCCTGAGACAAGCAACGGCAAAAGGAATGCAAAGGGAGAGGAGGCGTGTCCACTGCCCATCACACTGCATTCTTCTTGCCGCCACATGTCTCAGGAAAGTGCTCGAAGTCAAAACAAGCGGCTGTTGTGAAGCAGTCTTCTTCTCAGCTATGTTGTTGGTTGGCCATGGGGAAAGCGGAGCACTCAGTCCAACCTCATAACTAGGGTTAGAATGCACCTAGCAACATGATACATGTAGTACTGGTCCCATGCACTACACGCTATGAGGTCAGACTGAGCGCAGTCCCCTTTCCCCATGACCCTCCAATGACATAACTAAGAAAAAGACAGCCACTTCAATGGCCAGCGGCGAGAGGAATGCAGAGGGAGAGGGGGTGTGTCATCTTCCCATTCCTCTGCATTCCTCTTGCCGCCACTTGTCCAGGGAAAGTTCTCAGGACCAAGACAAGCGGTTGTTGTGAAGCAGTGATCTTCTTCTTAGCTATATTATTGGCCATGGGGAAAGCCGGGTCACCTGGTCTGACCACATATATAGCTAGGGTTCGGGGGCACCTAGCATCATGGGACAAAGGATCTACATGCACTTTGACCCACAGGGGACAAAACAGTAAGGGCTGTGGGGGAAAGCGAAGCACCCAGTCCAACCTCATAGCTAGGGTTAGGATGCACCTAGCAACATGGTACATGTAGTACTGGTCCCATGTACTACATGCTATGAGGTCAAACTGAGCACTCCCCCCTTCCCCCACGACCCTTCGACAAAATAGTTGAGAAGAAGACAGTCACTTCATTATGCAAACTTGTCTCAGTTCCGACTACTTTCCCGGGACAAGCAGCAGCAAGAGGAATGTAGAGTGAGAGGGGGGCGTGTCTTCTTCCCATTCCTCTGCATTCTTCTTGCCGCCAATTGTCTAGGGAAAGTTCTCAGGACCAAGAAAAGCAACCGTTATGAAGCAGCGATCTCCTTCCAAGCTATGTTATCTGACGGCCGTGGGGGAAAGCGGGGTCACCTTATAGCTAGGGTTCGAAGGCATCTACCATCATGGGGAAAAGTATCGACACTTTGACCCACAGGGGACAAAACAGTAAGGGCTGGTACACATAATTTGCGATACAGGAAACGCGCATGTCTGCAGGCTTTTCTTGGAGTGCAGAGGAACAGCCTCTTGTCTTGGCTTCGAAAACTTTCCTGAGACCAGCGGCAGCACAAGGAATGTAGAGGAAGAGGGGGCGGGTCATCCTCCCATCTTTTTGCATTCTTCATTACGGAAACTTGTCTCAGTTTCCCGAGACAAGCATCGGCAAGAGGAATGTAGAGTGAGAGGGGGGCGTGTCTTCTTCTCATTTCTCTGCATTCTTCTTGCTGCCACTTGTCTCTGGAAAGTTCTCAGGACCAAGACAAGCGCCTGTTATGAAGTAGTGATCTCCTTCTTAGCTATATTATTGGCCATGGGGAAAGCCGGGTCACCTGGTCTGACCATATAGCTAGGGTTCAGGGGCACCTAGCATCATGGGACAAAGGATCTACATGCACTTTGACCCACAGGGGACAGTGGGGACTGGTATACACCACTTGAGGTGCGGGAAACACAGTGTTTCCATGTGTATTTCCCAGACTGCACAGGAACGCCTTGCCTCCAAATACGCGTTCTTCTTAAAAAGCGAATAACGACATTGTGTTTCCATTACACGCAAAAAAAATTGCTAAATTTTCGTTTTTTTCGTATTTTAGCTTTTAATATTTATTTCAGCAGTTAATTTGTTTTATCACAGCAGTTTAGTCTCTTAGAGTTTTTAGCACTTATTTCAGTAGCTACATAGTTTTATTTCAGCGGCTTGGTCTCTTAATATTTTTTTTTTAGTATTTATTTCAGGAGCTAATTAGACTTATTTCAGCAGCTTAGACATTTAGTATTTTTTAGTTCTTATTTTAGCAGGTAATTTATTTTATTTCTGCAGCTTGGCCTCTGTTTTTTTTTTTTTTTTTTTTCTTTTTTTTTTTTTTTTTTAGTGTTTGATGCCATAGTTAATTAGTTTTATTTCAGCAGTTTAGACTTCTAGTGTTTCTTACTTCGAATTATTTTAGCAGGTAATTTGTTTTATTTCAGCAGGTTAGTATTTTAGTGTTTTGTAGTTCTTATTTTAGTAGCTAATTATTTTTATTTAAGCTTTAGTATTTATTTTATTTTTATTATATTTTTATTATATTATTTTATTTTTCTTATTTTAGCAGGTAATTTGTTTTATTTCAGCAGGTTAGTATTTTAGTGTTTTGTAGTTCTTATTTTAGTAGCTAATTATTTTTATTTAAGCTTTTTAGTCTTTGAGTATTTTTAGTTGTTATTTTAGCAGGTAATTTGTTTTATTTCAGCAGCTTGGCCTTTTTTTAGGTATTTATTGCCATGGATAATTAGTTTTATTTCAGCAGTTTTTTTTTTTTTTTTAGCATTTTTATCAGTAGCCAAAAATCATATTTCAGTAGTTTAGTCTTTTAATATCTTTTAGTTCTTATTTGAGTAGCAAGTTTTATTTCAGCAGCTTGATTTGTTTATTTCAGTAACTTATTAGTCCCAATTCAGCAGCTAATTAGATTTTTTTTTTGTCAACAGCTTGGTCTTTTAGTGTTTTTTAGGATTTATTTCAACAGCTAATTTTTTTATTTCGGTGGTTTTGGCTCTTAGTGTTTTTTTGTATTAATTTCAAGAGCTAATTCATTTTATTTCAGCAACTTGGTCTCTTGGTGTTTATTTCAACTGCTAATTAGCTTTCCTTTATATTGTAAAGTGTTGTGCAATGTGTTGGCACTATATAAATCCTGAATAATAATAACATTTCAGCAGTTTGTAGTTTTAGTGTTTTTTTTTAGTATATACAGAGCCTTGAAAAAGTATTCATACCCCTTGAAATTTTCCACATTTTGTCATGTTACAACCAAAAAACGTAAATGTATTTTATTGGGATTTTATGTGATGGACCAACACAAAGTGGCACATAATTGAGAAGTGGAAGGAAAATGATAAATGATACAAATAAATATGTGAAAAGTGTGGGGGGTACATTTGTATGGCGCCCCCCGGAGTCAATACTTTGTAGAACCCCCTTTCTCTACAAGTCTTTTTGGGGATGTCTCTACCAGCTTTGTACATCTAGAGAGGGACATTTCTGCCCATTCTTCTTCTTTGTAAAATATCTCAAGTTCTGTCAGATTGGATGGAGAGCGTCTGTGAACAGCAATTTTCAAGTCTTGCCGCAGATTCTCAATGTGATTTAGGTCTGGACTGTGACTGGGCCATTCTAACACATGAATATGCTTTGATCTAAACCATTCCATTGTAGCTCTGGCTGGATGTTTCGGGTCGTTGTCCTTCTGGAAGGTGAACCTCCGCCCCAGTCTCAAGTCTTTTGCAGACTTTTTGCAGGTTTTCTTCTAATATTCATCCATCTTCCCATCAACTCTGACCAGCTTCCCTGTTCCAGCTGAAGAAAAACATCCCCACAACATGATGCTGCCACCACCATGTTTCACAGTGGGGATGGTGTGTTCAGGGTGATGTGCAGTGTTAGTTTTCCACCACATATAACGTTTTGCTTTTGGGCCAAAAAGTTCAATTTTGGTCTCATCTGACCAGATCACCTTCTTCCACATGTTTGCTGTGTCCTCCACATGGCTTCTCACAAACTACAAACAGGACTTCTTATGACTTTCTTTCACCAATGTCTTTCTTCTTGTCACTCTTCCATAAAGGGCAGATTTGTGGAGAACACGACTAATAGTTGTCCTGTGGACAGATTCTCCCACCTGAGCTGTGGATCTCTGCAGCTCCTCCAGAGTTACCATGGACCTCTTGGCTCTTCTCTGATGAATGTTCTCCTTGCCCGGCCGGTCAGTTTAGGTGGACGGCCGTGTCTTGGTAGGTTTGTAGTTGTGCGATACTCTTTCCATTTTCCGATGATGGATTGAACAGAACTCCGTGAGATGTTCAAATCTTGGGATATCTTTTTATAACCTAACTGTGCTTTAACTTCTCCACAACTTAATTCCTGACCTGTCTGGTGTGTTCCTTGGCCTTCATGATGCTGTTTGTTCACTAAGGTTCTCCAACAAACCTCTGAGGGCTTCACAGAACAGCTGTATTTATACTGAGATTAAATGACACACAGGTGGACTCTATTTACTAATTAGGCGACTTCTTAAGGCAATTGGTTCCACTAGATTTTAATTCGGGGTATCAGAGTGAAGGGGCATGAATACAAATGCCCTCCCACCCTTTTCACACATTTATTTGTAAAACATTTTGAAAACCATTGATCATTTTCCTTCCACTTCACAATTATGTGCCACTTTGTGTTGGTCTATCACATAAAATCCCATCAAAATACATTTACGTTTTTGGTTGTAACATGACAAAATGTGGAAAATTGCAAGGGGTATGAATACTTTTTCAAGGCAATGTATATCAGAAGCTAATTAGTCTTATTTAAGCAATTTATTCTTTATAGTGGGGAAACCCCATGCCAAAATTTAAAAAAATCAGTCTGGTATGGACTTTGAGGGGAAACCCCGCGCCAAAAAAATCAGCGTGGGGTCTACGTCCCCCCCAAAATACATACTGGACCCTTATCTGCGCATGCAGCCCGGCAGGCCAGGAAAGGGGGGGGGACGAGTAAGCACCCCCCACCTCCTGAACCATACCAGGCCACATGCACTCAACATGGGGACAAAGGAACTCTTACCCACAACCCTGGGTGGTGGTTATGGGGGTCTGCGGGCAGGAGCCTTTAACAAGGGGGCCCCCAAATCCCAGCCACCCTCTCATGTGAATGAGTAGGGGAACTTTGTACCCCTACTCATTCACCCAAAAAAAAGTGTAATGTTACAAAAAACAAAGAGACGGGTTTTGACAATTCTTTTATTAAAAATCAAGAATGTCCCCACGTCATAGCTCCAACGTGTCTTCTTCCTCCGTTGATGTCTTCTCTCAACGCTAGCTTCTACTTTTGTGCTAGATCCAGCGTCTGCTGGTCCTTATATAGCCATGGGGCGTGGCCATCCAGTGATATCAACTGGAGATCCCGCCCCCTAGTGACATCACCACCCAGGGCATGATGAAGAGGGGACGTAACAAGGGGGTGGGGTCTCAGGATGACATCACCGGATGGCCACGCCCCATGGCTATATAAGAACCGGCAGATGCCGGATCTAACACAAAATCAGGAGCTAGCGTTGAGAGAAGACATCAGTGGAGGAAGAAGAACGGAAAGGAGAAGTCATCACCGGAGGGAGAAGAACCATAGGGAGAAGACATCAGGGGAGGGAGAAGCGGAGGGAGAAGGGGAGGGAGAACCGGAGGGAGAAGACATCAGTGGGGGGAGAAGAACCAGCAGAAGAACCAGAAGAAGAAGACATCGGTGGAGGTAGAAGAACCAGAGGAAGAAGACATCAGTGGAGGAAGAAGAACCGAAAGGAGAAGTCATCACCGGAGGGAGAAGAACCATAGGGAGAAGACATCAGCGGAGGGAGAAGCAGGGGGAGAAGTGGAGGGAGAACCGGAGGGAGAAGACATCAGTGGGGGGAGAAGAACCAGCAGAAGAACCAGAAGAAGAAGACATCGGTGGGGATAGAAGAACCAGAGGAAGTAGACATCACCGGAGAAAAAAGACACGTTGAAGCTACGACAGGGGACATTCTTCATTTCTAAGAAAGGACTTATCAAACAGCCATCTCTTGTGTTTTGTAACACTACACTTTTTGTGAGTGAATGGTTAGGGGTACAATGTACCTCATACTCATTCACATGAAGGGGGGGAGATCTGGGGGCTGACTTGTTAAAGGGGGCTTCCGGATTCCGATAAGCCCCCGCCCGCAGACCCCCACAACCACCACCCAGGGTTGTGGGAAAGAGGCCCTTGTCCTCATCAACATGGGGGGACCCCATGTTGGGGGCATGTGGCCTGGTATGGTTGAGGAGAGGGGGAGGCGTTTGCTCGTCCCCCCCCTTTTTCAGACCTACCAGGCTGCGTGCTCGGATAAGGGTCTGGTATGGATTTGGGAGGGGACCCCATGCCGTTTTTATTTTATTTTGTTGTTTCTGGGTTTTTTTGGCGTGGGGTTCCCCTCAAAATCCATACCAGACCGAAGGGTATGGTCTTGGGGGGGGGGGGGGCGCACATGTTTTTTTTTTATTTTGGTGTGGGTTTCCCCCTCAAGATGCATTCAAGACTCAAAGTCGGATCCTGTTCATTGAAGTCGCATGGAAGTTAGACATAAAGTCGCAGGGCAAAGTCAGATAAAAAGTCGTGCAACTTCTGTGTCAAAACAGTGTGAACATAGCCTTAGTGGGTTTTTTTTAGTACTTATTTCAGTAGCTTATGAGCCTCATTTCAGCAGATTGGTTTCTTTTTTTTTGCATTTATTTCAGCAGATTTTTTTTTTTGTTGTTTTTTTTTTTGTTGTTTTTTTTTTGTTTTTTAGTATCTATTTCAGTAGCTTATTATTTCAGCAGATTGTTTTTTGTTTTTTTTTTTTGTTTTTTTGTATTTATTTCAGTAGCTAATTCGTTTTATTTAACCACTTCCATACCGGGCCTTTTCTGGAACCTTTTGCTTCCAAGTTTAAATCAGTATTTTTTGCTATAAAATTACTCTGATCCCCCAAACATTATATATGTTTTTTTTTTTTTTAGCAGAGACCCTAGGGAATAAAATGGCGGTCGTTGCAACTGTTTATGTATCACGGTATTTGCGCAACAATTTTACCGGGCCTTTTCTGGAACTTTTTGCTTACAAGTTTAAATCAGTATTTTTTGCTTGAAAATTACTCAGATCCCCCAAACATTATATATGTTTTTTTTTTTTTTCTTTTAGCAGAGACCCTAGGGAATAAAATGGCGGTCGTTGCAACTGTTTATGTATCACTGCATTTTCGCAACAATTTTTCAAACGCATTTTTTTGATTAAAAAAAAAAACAGTTTCATGAATTAAAAAATAACAAAACAGTAAAGTTAGCCCAATTTATTTTTGTATAATGTGAAAGATGATGTTAAACCGATTAAATAGATACCTAACATGTCACGCTTTTAAAATTGCGCACACTTGTGGAATGGCGCCAAACTTTGGTACTTAAAGATCTCCATAGGCAACGCTTTATTATTATTATTTTTTATTATAATTATATGCTTTATTATTTTTTTTTACAGGTTACCAGAGTTACAGAGTTAGAGTTACAGAGGTGGTCTTGGGCTAGAATTTTTGCTCTCGCTCTAGCGCACGCGGCGATACCTCACATGTGTGATTTGAACGCTGTATATTTATTTCTATTTATTTATTTTTTTAATGTAATATTTTTATTAGTATTATTATTAATGTAATTTATTTTGAAATGTATAAATTTCGAAAAATAATAAAAATAATAATATTTTAAATATCAAAATATCAATATCATCGATTGAAATGAAGAAAGAAAAAGGAATTCATATACTAAATACTTTATTTACAAGTATTAACCCCATACAGTTACTATTATACACATTTTTTTTTTTTTTAATCTGTGGTCCCTTAAGGTAAGGATCTTCATTTACAGCCATGGCACTATTTTTTTTTTTTTATATTACTTTTTTTTTTCTCATTGGATTCAGCTGAAACAACTGTCACTTTTTTTAATTTATTTAAATAGGAATCCCCTGACCTAGGGCGATGGAGTCTTTTGTAAAGAGTGACTTGGAATGACAAGGACATGCGATATCCTGTAAAAAAAAAAAAAAAAAATTCAGGATAACATTGGTGGTGGTGGGGGGGGGGGGGGATTCCAGAAAACAATAAATAACAGATGCAGATGCCTGAGGGATTTCGATAGGAGAAATACATATTACTAGTCGGTGTGACTTTTTTCCCAGCTGAGTCATTTACATTTCTTGAATCAAGCTTGCATGTGCCGTCTCCTTACATGGTAAGCGGAGAATACCTTCTGCATGTCTGTCCCCACACTGTGGGGAAAAGCTTTAAAGGAGCTTCCAAATGAGAGAGGACGTCCCCTTTAATAAAGGAGAAGGAAAGCCTGCCTTGAGGCATCCCATTACAGAGAAGTGAGGGAAGCACCGGCTGCCTCCACTATATAAAGCTGCAGAGGAGTGCAGGGACTGAGCACTCATAGCAAGCATCCCCCCAGACTCATGTACCAAACTTTACTGGGAGCGCAGTCCAGCAGCAGGGGATAGGCTGCCTTCTCCTCGTCACATCCAACGCATGGATGCTCTTTAGAGCTGGATCTACCAATAATCAGCTTTGAAAGGTAAGCTCGTGGTGTCCTTCAGCTGAGCTCAAGTGTTTGAATGAATGAAAGAATCTCATTTCTTTTTCTTGTAATTGCTACTTAGTATCTAGTATTTAGTAGAGGGTCATTGTAACATAGTCACGACCAGGTGGGACCTTACATGTACCAAGCAGGGTCATTATAACATAGTCACGACCAGGTGGGACCTTACATGTACCAAGAAGGGTCATTATAACATAGTCACGACCATGTGGGACCTTACATGTACCAAGAAGGGTTATTATAACATAGTCACGACCATGTGGGACCTTACATGTACCAAGAAGGGTCATTATAACATAGTCACGACCAGGTGGGATCTTACACGCACCAAGATGGGTCATTATAACATAGTCACGACCATGTGGGACCTTACACGTACCAAGAAGGGTTATTATAACATAGTCACCACCATGTGGGACTTTTCAGGTACAAGAAGAGTCTTATAACATACTCATGACCAAATGGGACCTTACAGGTACCAAGATGGGTTGTTATAACATAGTCTTGAGCACACAAGACTTTATAAGTACCAAGAAGGGTCCTTATAACATAGCCATGACTAGGTTGGACTTTACTGGTACCAAGATGGGTCATTATAACATAGCCATGGGCATGTAGGACTTTACAGGTACCAAGAAGGTTCATTATAAAATAGCCACGACCATGTGGGACTTTTCAGGTACAAGACGAGTCTTATAACAGACTCATGACCAACTGGGACCTTACAGGTACCAAGAAGGGTTGTTATAACATAGTCTTGAGCACATAAGACTTTATAAGTACCAAGAAGGGTCCTTATAATATAGTCATGGCTATGTTGGACTTTACTGCTACCAAGATGGGTCATTATAACATAGCCATGGGCATGTAGGACTTTACAGGTACCAAGAAGGGTCATTATAACATAGCCATGACCATGTAGGACTTTTCACTTACCAAGAAGAGTCATTATAACAGACTTATGACCACATGAGACCTTACATGTACCAAGAAGGGTTGTTATAACATAGTCTTGAGCATGTAAGACTTTGTAAGTACCAAAAGGGACCTTATAACATAGTCATGACTATGTTGGACTTTACTGGTACCAAGATGGGTCATTATAACATAGCCATGACCATGTAGGACTTTTCACGTACCAAGAAGAGTCATTATAACAGACTCTTGATCAAATGGGACCTTACAGGTACCCAGAAGGGTTGTTATAACACAGTCATGACCATGTGGGACTTTACAAGTACAAAGAAGAGTCATTATAACATAGTCATGACCACGTGTAACTTACAGGTACCAAGAAGGGTCTTTATAACATAATCATGACCATGTTTGAATGTAACAAGTACCAAGAAGAGTCATTATAACATAGTCATGACCATGTAGGACTTTACCGGTACCAAGAAGTGTCATTATAACATAGTCATGGCCAGGTAGGACTTTAGAAGTACCAAGAAGGGTCCTTTTAACATAGTCATGAGCATTTATGACAAATATTATGACTTGCTACTTCATATCACCTACTGAACCAAATTCACAATGAGGTGTCTACATAATTTATTATTACAGTAGAAAAGAACAAGATACATGTGGGACTTTACAGGTACAGGTACCAAGAAGGGTCATGACAACTTGGTACCTGTAAAGTCCCACAAGTACCTGATTCTTTTCTCTTACTTTGTACTCGCTACAAACTCCATAAATCATTGGTCATGACCATGGTGTAAAGACACTTATCAGTCCCTGTAAAGTCACACATGTATCTAGTTCCTTTCACTTCTCTTTTTTACTCACTTCTTGATGCTACAAACACCATTAAACATCATTAATCATTCGTCATGGTCATGGTGTAGAGACACTTATCAGTCCCTGTAAAGTCTTGCATGTATCTGCTTCATTTCACTTCTTCTTTACTCTCTTACGGATGTTACAAACATCATTAATCATCTATGTGTTATAATGTCCCTGATTGGTGCCTGCAAGGATTTGAAGGCTAATTGAATGTCCTTGCTAGCTCTGACTTGCTATTTGATATCACCTCCTAAAACCTATTCACAAGCTTCACTTCTTTTTTCGACACAAAGTATGGATATGCTAATCTGTGTTTAATCAGAGAGGTGCCAACACAATAATAATAATATGATAGAAAAGAACTAGATACAGATGGGACTTTACAGGTACCAGGAAGGGTCATTCCAACGTGGTCATGACCATACAAGACTTTACAGGTACCAGGAAGGGTCAATCCAATGTGGTCATGACTGTGTAGGACTTTACAGGTACCATGAGGGGAAATTTCAACGTCATCATGAGCATGTAGGACTTTAGAGGTACCAAGAAGTGTCATCCCATTGTTGTCGAGACCGCTACAAACATCATTACTCATGAGTTATGGCCATGGTGTAAAGACACTTATTAGTCCCTGTAAGGTTCCACATGACCATGTTGGAAGGACTCTTCTTGGTATCCGTGAAGTCTCTCAAGTATCTGGCTCCTTTCACTTCTTTTTCACTCTCTTCATCATGCTAAAAAACGTTGTTAGTCATCAGTCATTAATATGGCGTAAAGACACTTATCAGTTCCTGTAAAGTTCCCACATGACCATGTTGAAAGGACCTTTCTTGGTATCTGTAAAGTCCCTCAAGTTCTCTGCTCAATGCTACAAACATTGTTACTCATCAGCTCATGGCCATAGTGTAAAGATACTTATCATTTCCCGGAACATCCCACATGACCATGTTAATAGGACCCTTCTTGGTACCTGTGAAGTCCTTCAAGTATCTGCTTTCTTTTCTCTTTTTTACTCTCTTCTTAATGCTAAAAACATTGTTACTTATCAGCCATGGCCATGATATAAAGACATTTATCAGTACCTGTAAGGTCCCACATGACCATCTTGGAATCTGTAAAGTCCCTCAAGTATCTGGTTCCTTTCCCTTCTTTTTAATCAGAGAGGTGGTGGAACTTTACAGGCACCAAGAAGGGTCATTCCAACATGGTTATGAACGTGCAGGACTTTACAGGTACCGAGAAGGGTTATTTCAACATAGTCATAACCATGTAGGAATTTACAGGTACCAAGAAGGGACAGTTCAACACGGGCATGACCATGTAGGACTTTACAGGTACCAAGAAAGGTCATTTCAACCTTGGCATGACCATGTTAGAAAGACCCTTCTTGGTACCTGTAAAGTCCCTCAAGTATCTGGTTCCTTTCACTTCTTTTTTACTCTCTTCCTAATACTACAAACATCATTACTTGTTGGTCATGACCATGGTGTAAAGACACTTATCAGTCCCTGGAACATTCCATATGACCATATAGGACTTTACATTTACCAAGAAGGGCCCTTTCAACCTGGGCATGACAATGTTGGAAGGGCCCTTCTTGGCATCTGTAAGGTCCCTCAATTATCAGGTTCATTTCACTTCTTTCTTACTCTCTTCTTCATGCTACAAACATCATTATTCATCAGTCATGGTCATGTTATTAGGACCCTTATTGGTACCTTCTAAGATTTAAATTTGATCAACTCTGTTTTTCTAATAAATGATGTGATTTGCTACTTAATATCATCTACTGATACCTAAAGGCAAGGAAAGGTTCCATTTTTTTTGTATGAAAGTATGGATATGATAGTGTATGTATAAACAGAGAGGTGACAACATAATAATTATTGTAATAATTATTACAGTAGAAAAGTACCAGATACACGTGGGACTTCACAGGTACCAATAACTGTCATAATGTAGTCATGACCATGTTGGAAAGACCTTTCATAATATCTGGTTCTTCTCACTTACTTTTTCTTACTCTCTTCTCTTCTTACAAAAAATGTTAATCATTATTCATGACCATGTTATAACGACACTTATGGGTCCACGTCCAATGCTTATCTGGTTCTTTTCACTTGCTTTTTCTTCTCTTCTTGGTGATTCAGACTTCATTAACAAAGGAAACATTGTAGCAATTGTTCTATTGGTAAAAATATGTTATAAATTTTAAAAAATGTTATAAATTAGATATACGGGCACATTTATAAAGCAGTTAATATGACATTCACCAAAGATTCAGTAGAGGTGAATCGATGCGCGTTTTGAATGACAGTGACTGACTCATGTTCGGAAAAAGTCAAATTAACTGCTTTATAATTACTCCCCATCAATATCATTTGTAGGATCCAAATGGATGATTTTTTTTTTCATTTTTTGGGTGCTTTTGGAATCTTATACAGAAAGTTTGTAGTATGAGCTATAGTCAAGAAAAGTTTGCAAGTTTTAGATTGACTTAGATCCATTCTTCAGGCTTTAATTGAAGCTTTTTTGGGTTGAGGTGGTCAATGGTCTTTGTATAAAGTTGCAAGCTTTGGGTTGACTTGGATCCATTCTTTGGGCTTTAATTGAAGCTTTTTTGAAGTTAGGGGGTCAATGGTCTTTGTGTAAAGTTGCAAGCTTTCGGGTTGACTTGGATCCATTCTTTGGGCTTTAATTGGAGCTTGTTTTAGGTTGGGGGGTTCCATGGTCTTTGTATAAAGTTGCAAGCTTTGGGTTGACTTGGATTCATTCTTTGGGCTTTAATTTGAGCTTTTTTGGGGGGGGTTGGGGGGGGCAATGGTCTTTATATAAAGTTGCAAGCTTTTGAGAACATGGTGCAATGACCAATACCAACCAAGCAGAAATCATCTTTCATTGCACTGACTATAAAAACTTGAAAGCTGGCATTTGATTGGTCGCTATTAGGCTTATCAAAATATTTGTCTTCCCCCAAAAATAATTGGAATTGGAGCTTATTGAAGGTTTTCAAGTCTTGCTGTTTATGGTCAATGGTCTTTTGGTCTTTTTGTAAAGTTTCAAGCTTTGGGTTAATATGAATCCTTTATTCAAGCTTTAATTGGAGCTTTTTTGGGTTGGGGGGTCAATGGTTTTTGTGTAAAGTTGCCTTTTTGGTGGAGATGCGCGTGTGTGTGTGTGTGGGAGGGGTAATGGTCTTTGTGTAAAGTTGCAAGCTTTGGGTTTGCTTGGATCCATTCTTCGGACTTTAATTTGAGCTTCTTTTGGGGTTGGGGGGGGGGGGGGGCAATGGTCTTTGTGTAAAGTTGCAAGCTTTGGGTTGACTTGGATTCCTTCTTCTGGCTTTAATTGGAACTTTTGTGGGTTGGGGGGGGTCAATGGTCTTTGTGTAAAGTTGCAAGCTTTGAGTTAACTTGGATCCATGCTTCAGGCAATAAATGGAGCTTTTTTTGGGTTGGGGGGGGGGAGTCAATGGTCTTTATGTAAAGTTGTAAGCTTTGAGTTGACTTGGATCAATTATTCAGGCTTTAATCAGAGCTTTTTGGTGGAGCTGTGTGTGTGTGTGGGGGGGGGAATAATTGTCTTTGTGTAAAGTTGCAAGCATTGGGTTGGCTTGGATCCATTCTTCTGACTTTAATTTGAACTTCATTTGGGGTTGGGGAGGGGTCAATGATCTTTGTGTAAAGTTGCAAGCTTTGGATTGACTTGGATTCCTTCTTCTGTTTTTTTTTTAAGTTTTTTTTGGGGTCGGGGGGTCAATGGTCTTTGTCTAAAGTTGCAAGCTTTGAGTTAACTTGGATCCATGCTTCGGGCAATAATTTGAGCTTTTTTTAGGTTGGGGGGGGGGGGATCAATGACCTTTGTGTAAAGTTGGAAGCTTTCAGTTGACTTGGATCCTTTCATCAGGCTTTAATCAGAGCGTTTACTTGTATCTGTTCTTCAGGCGTTGATTGGAGTATGTATTTTTTATTTTTTTTTGGTTTGGGGGGGGTTCAAGGGTCTTTGTATAAAGTTGCAAGCTTTGGGTTGACTTGGATCCATTCTTTGGGCTTTAGTTGGAGCTTGTTTTAGGTTTGGGGGTTCATGGCCTTTGTATAAAGTTGCAAGCTTTGGGTTGACTTAGATTCATTCTTAGGGCTTTAATTTGAGCTTTTTTTGGGGGGTTGGGGGTGACAATGGTCTTTATATAAAATTGAAAGCTTTTGAGAACATGGTGCAATGACCAATACCAACCAACCAAAAATCATCTTTCATTGCACTGACTATAAAAACTTGAAAGCTGACATTTGATTGGTCGCTATTAGGCTTATCAAAATATTTGTCTCCCCAAAAGAATAATTGGAATTGGAGTTATTTGGAGGTTTTAAAGTCTTGCTGTTAATGGTCAATGGTCTCTTGGTCTTTGTGTAAAGTTTCAAGCCTTGGATGAATATGGATCCCTTCTTCATGCTTTAATTTTCTGGGTTGGGGGGGTCAACGGTTTTTGTGTAAAGTTGCCTTTTTGGTGGAGGTGCGTGTGTGGGAGGTGTGGGGTGGGGGTAATGGTCTTTGTGTAAAGTTGCAAGCATTGAGTTGGCTTGGATCCATTCTTCGGACTTTGATTTGAGCTTCTTTGGGGGTTGGGGGGGTCTTTGTGTAAAGTTGCAAGCTTTGGGTTGACTTGGATTCCTTCTTCTGGCTTTAATTGGAGCTTTTTTTTGGGTTGGGGAGTCAATGGTCTTTGTGTAAAGTTGCAAGCTTTGAGTTGACTTGGATTCCTTCTTCTGGCTTTAATTGGAGCTTTTGTTGCAAGCTTTGGGTTGACTTGGATTCCTTCTTCTGGCTTTAATTGGAGATTTTTTGGGGGGTTGAGGGGTCAATGGTCTTTGTGTAAAATTTCAAGCTTTGGGTTGACTTGGATTCCTTCTTCTGGCTTTAATTGGAGCTTTTTTTTGGGTTGGGGGGGTCAATGATCTTTGTGTAAAGTTGCAAGCTTTGGGTTGACTTGGATTCCTTCTTCTGGCTTTAATTGGAGCTTTTTTCGGGTTGGGGGGTCAATCAATGGTCTTTGTGTAAAGTTGCAAGCTTTGGGTTGACTTGGATTCCTTCTTCTGGCTTTAATTGGAGCTTTTTTTGGGTGTTGCGGGGGTCAATGGTCTTTGTGTAAAATTGCAAGCTTTGGGTTGACTTCAATTCCTTCTTCAGGTTTTAATTGGAGTTTTTTTTGTGGGAGGGGGGTCAATGGTCTCTGTGTAGTAGGGCTGAGAACGTGGTGCAAAGTGCAATGACAATATCAACCAAACAGAAAGCATCTTTCATGACACTGTGTTGATCAACTAAGAGCTGAAATTTCATTGATCACCTTTTAGAGTCCTCAGGTGTGGGGGTGCTGGCGTCCAAACTAACTCATCCAGTGGTTGCGATATGTAGCATCCAGGACTCTGCTCTCCCACCCTGACTAATGTAAGGTGTTAGGTGGCCTCAGCCAGCACTAGTCCACTAGCCATACCCTCTGATGCATTTCGCCCCGCTCCACCAGGGCTTAATTAATAGAGGTCTATGACTAAGCTCCGGTGGGTGGAGGGGAAACGCATATGTGCAGTGGCTAAAAGGGTGGGCTTTAACGCCCACATGCCATACATGTGCATCCATGGACCGAAGAGGTTTCTGTGCCTAGAGCGTGCTCACTACGTGCTCCCAGCACAGTGATTGTGACGTCAAAGACAACTACTGGGCTCTAGTAGTTATGGGAGCCAGTGGGACTGGCTCCTGATCATGTGACCACTTTGACAACCAATCCCAGTGTTTGCATGCTCAAGCAGAGCTTCCCTGGCACAATATCCCAGGTAAAGGGACATCGGAGCTGGGTAGGAAGGGGTTAAGCAAACAAAAGCTGAAATTTGATTGGCTGCTATTGATAACATTACAATATTTGTCTTACCCCTTTTTCAAATTCTTCGACTTCTTTTGATTATTATTGTTATTATTCGTGATATATAAAGTGCCAAAAGTTTGTGCAGTCCACGAAGACAGTACAGCAGTGGTGGAGCTACCAGGGTTGTAAAGGTCCCACTTGCAACCAGACCTGGCGTTCTGCCACCGTAGTGGGCAAAAGTCGTCAGGAAGGGGGCCCACTGCAGAACATGTGAAAGGGTCCCTGCTGCAGGACCGTAATAATGGGCCACGCAACAGGAGTAAAGGGCCCCAGGATCGGAGGAATGAGCCCCGGGCGTGGAGGGAAGCGCCCTGGGCTCAGAGAAAAGGGCCCTGGGACCAGAGGAAAGGTCCCAGTTCCTGGATGGGGGTCAGAGGGCCCTTCATGGTTTCTTGCACCGGGGCCCTGAAGGTTCTAGTTACACCTCTGCAATACATTTGCAATACAAATCAAGACATGAGGGTTAGGTTGGTCCTGCTCAGAAGAACTGAGCCATCAGAAGAACTTACAATCCAAAAGAGAGGGACAAGTGATACAAAAAGTAATAACTCAAACTTTATTATGGTTGTGGCCCTCCAGCTGTTGCATAACTACAAGTCCCATCATGCCTCTGCCTTTGGGAGTCATGCTTGTAACCTTTAGCCTTGCAATTGCCTCATGAGGCTTGTAGTTTCGCAACAGCTGGAAAGCCACAAGTTGAACAACCATTAGGGCATGAAGGATAATATGCATAGACATGTATTTATTACCTTTATATTATATACAGGAGACAGTAAGGTTACAGTGCAAATGAAGACAAGAGGGTTAGGGGATCTTGATCACAAGAGCTTACAATCTAAAAGGGAAGGACAAGTCATACCAAAGGTGATAACTCAAAAGTTTTCTTGAAGGATAATATTCAAAGATATGTGTTTATTACCTTTATAATATAAAGAGAGACAATAGAGTTTACAAGTCAAGACAAGAAGGTTAGATAGGTCCTGCTCACAGAAGCTTACAATCTAAATGGGAGGGGCAAGACGTAAAAAAGTTAATAACTCAAAAACCTATCCTGATACAGACACAAAGGATAATCATACACATGTATTTATTGCCTTTATAATATATAAAGGAGACAGTAAGTGTACAAATGAAGACAAAAGGTTTGAGGGGTCCTACTCATAGGAGCTAAGGATGGTCAATGGTCTACTAACATCATCCACTGCCCTACTGATATCATTCACTGCTCTACTGATACCACCCTCTGCTCTACTGACACCGTCCACTGCTCTATTGACACCGTCCACTGCCCTACTGACACCGTCCTCTGCCCTACTGATACCATCCACTGCCCTACTGACACCGTCCACTGCTCTACTGACACCGTCCTCTGCTCTACTGACACCATGCACAGCCCTACTGATACCATCCACTGCTCTACTGACACCGTCCTCTGCTCTACTGACACCATCCTCTGCTCTACTGACACCATCCACTGCTCTACTGACACCATCCACTGCTCTACTGACACCGTCCACTGCCCTACTGACACTATTCACTGCTCTACTGACACCATCCACTGCTCTACTGACACCGTCCACTGCTCTACTGACACCATCCACTGCTCTACTGACACCGTCCACTGCTCTACTGACACCATCCACTGCTCTACTGACACCATCCACTGCTCTACTGACACCGTCCTCTGCCCTACTGACACCATCCACTGCTCTACTGACACCATCCACTGCTCTACTGACACCGTCCACTGCTCTACTGACACCATCCACTGCTCTACTGACATCATCCACTGCTCTACTGACACCATCCACTGCTCTACTGACATCGTCCACTGCTCTACTGACCTCATCCACTGCTCTACTGACACCATCCACTGCTCTACTGACACCGTCCACTGCTCTACTGACACCGTCCTCTGCTCTACTGACACCGTCCACTGCTCTAGTGACACCGTCCACTGCTCTACTGACCTCACCCACTGCTCTATTGACACCGTCCTCTGCTCTACTGACACCATCCACTGCTCTACTGACACTGTCCACTGCTCTACTGACACCGTCCACTGCTCTAGTGACACCGTCCACTGCTCTACTGACCTCACCCACTGCTCTATTGACACCGTCCTCTGCTCTACTGACACCACCCACTGCTCTACTGACACCATCCACTGCTCTACTGACACCGTCCACTGCTCTACTGACACCGTCCACTGCTCTACTGTCACCGTCCACTGCTCTAGTGACATAGTCCACTGCTCTACTGACCTCACCCACTGCTCTATTGACACCGTCCTCTGCTCTACTGACACCATCCACTGCTCTACTGACACCGTCCACTGCTCTACTGACACCGTCCTCTGCTCTACTGACACCGTCCTCTGCTCTACTGACACCGTCCACTGCTCTAGTGACACCGTCCACTGCTCTACTGACCTCACCCACTGCTCTATTGACACCGTCCTCTGCTCTACTGACACCATCCACTGCTCTACTGACACCGTCCACTGCTCTACTGACACCGTCCACTGCTCTAGTGACACTGTCCACTGCTCTACTGACCTCACCCACTGCTCTATTGACACCGTCCTCTGCTCTACTGACACCACCCACTGCTCTACTGACACCATCCACTGCTCTACTGACACCGTCCACTGCTCTACTGACACCGTCCACTGCTCTACTGTCACCGTCCACTGCTCTAGTGACATAGTCCACTGCTCTACTGACCTCACCCACTGCTCTATTGACACCGTCCTCTGCTCTACTGACACCATCCACTGCTCTACTGACACCGTCCACTGCTCTACTGACACCGTCCTCTGCTCTACTGACACCGTCCACTGCTCTACTGACCTCACCCACTGCTCTATTGACACCGTCCACTGCTCTACTGACACAATCCTCTGTTCTACTGACACCATCCACTGCTCTACCGATCTCATCCTCTGCCTTGCTGACACCATCCTCTCCTGTACTGACATCATCCACTGCCTTACTGACCTTAACAACTGCTCTACTGACACCATCCACTGCTCTACTGACACCATCCACTGCGGGATGGTCAGAGTAGAGGACATGTGGTGTTGCATTGTGGAGAGGAAGGGGCTGGTGGGAGGATGGGGGGGGGGGGGACAGCAAAATGCAGCTTTACCTGTGTAGACACGAGGGTTGGGGGAGTCCTGCTCACAAGAGCTTACAATCTAAAAGGGAAGGACTCAAAAAGTCATACAAAAGGTAATGACTCATGAAGGATAATATTCATAGATATGTGTTTATTACCTTTATAATATAAAAGAGAGAGAATAGAGTTACAATACAAGTCAAGACAAGAGGGTTGGGTGGGTTCTGCTCACAAGAGCTTACAACCTAAAAAGTTAAGGGCAAGTCGTAGAAAAGTTAGTAACTCAAAAACCTATCCTAATAAGGACAAGAAGGATAATATTCATACACATGTACTTATTACCTTTATAATATATAAAGGAGGCAGTAAGGTTACAATACAAATGAAGACAAAAAGTTTGGTGGTGGTGGTGGGGGGGGGGGGTTGGTTCTACTCATAGGAGCTAACAATCTAAAGGAGAGCGGCGAGAGGTACAAAACAAATATCATGGTAAGGGCATGAGAGATATTATTTATTGGGATGTATTTATTACCTTTATAATATGTAAGAGAGACAGTACAGTTAAGATACAAATCAAGACAAGAAGGTTAGGTGGGTCCCGTTCACAAGAGCTTACACTCTAAAAGGGAGGGGCATGCCATACAAAGGTTAGTAACTCAAAAAGTTATCATGGTAAGGACCCAAAGGATAGTATTCAATGATATGTTATTATTACCTTTATAATATAAAAGGGAGACGGTAGAGTTACAATACAGATCAAGGCGAGAGGGTTGGGTGGGTTCTGCTCACAAGAGCTTACAATCTAAAAGGGAGGGGCAAGTTGTAGAAAAGTTATTACAATGGAACCTTGGTTAACGAGTTACATGGTTAACGAGCGTTTTGAAAGACGAGCAACTTTTTTTTTTTTAATTCTGACTCGGTTTGCGAGTGTTGTCTTGCAAAACGAGCAGAATTCAAGCTAATAGGGCGTGCAGTACCGCATTTGGCCAGAGGTCCCGGGACACTCGGAACGGTTTGGAGCCGTTTCGGAAATACTCGAGATCACTCGGAAATACTCCGTTCCTGAGTGTTTCCAAGACTTTCCGAGGCTTTCCGAGTTCAGCCGAGCTGTCCCTTATTATTTCCGAGGCTCTCCGGCTCCCCCTCCCACCTCTGGCCACATGCGGTATTGCATGTAATAGAAGTCAATGCGGAGCGAATTATCTTTGTTTCCATTGACTTCTATGGGGAAACTCGCTTTGATATGCGAGTGCTTTGGATTACAAGCATTCTCCCGGAACGGATTATGCTCGTAATCCGAGGTTCCACTGTAACTCAAAAACCTATACTGATAAGGATATGAAGGATAATATCCATACACATGTACTATATGTATTACCTTAATATTAGATAAGGGAGCCAGTAAGGTTACAATACAAATCAAGTCAAGAGGGTTTGGGTGGGTTGGGTGGGTCCTGTTCATAGGAGCTAACGATCTAAAACAGAGGGTACAAGAGGTACAAAAAACTTATCATGGTAAGGACATGAGGGATACTATTTATTGGGATGTATGTATCACCTTTATAATATGTAAGGGACACATTAAAGTTACAAGACAAGATTGTTAGGTGGGTCCTGTTCACAAGAGCTTACACTCTAAAATGGAGGGGCTCGTCATACAAAGGTTAGTAACTTAAAAAGGTTATCATGGTATGGGCACAAAGGATAGTATTCATCGATATGTTCTTATTACCTTATATATATTATAAAAGGGAGACAGTAAAGTTACAACACAAATGAAGACAAGAGGGTTGGGTGGGTTCTGCTCACAAGAGCTTACAATCTAAACGGGAGGGTGCAAGTCGTGTAAGAGGTAGTGACTCAAGAACCTATACTGATAAGGACATGAAGCATAATGCTCATACACATGTATTTATTACCTTTATAATATATAAAGAAGTCAGTAAAGTTACAATACAAATCAAGACGAGAGGGTTGGGGGGGGTGTCTTGTTCATAGGAGCTAACGATCTAAATGAGAGGGGGCAAGAGATGCAAAAAATGATCATGGTAAGGACATGAGAAATTCTATTTATTGGGATCTATTTATTACCTAACAAGGGGGAGAGTAAAAGTAAGATACAAATCAAAAACAAGAGGGTTGGGTAGGTCTTGTTCTCAAGAGCTTACACTCTAAAAGGGGTGGTCCTGTTCATAGGAGCTAACAATCTAAACGAGAGGGGCAAGAGATGCAAAAAATGATCATGGTAAGGACACAAGGAATTCTATTTACTGGGATGTATTTATTACCTTTATAATATGTAAGAGGGAGAGTAAAAGTAAGATACAAATCAAAAACAAGAGGGTTGGGTAGGTCTTGTTCTCAAGAGCTTACACTCTAAAAAGGGAGGGGGCGAGTCATACAAAAGCCAGTAACTCAAAAAGTTGTCAAGGCACGGGCACAAGGGATAGTATTCATTCATATGTACTTAATAGTATAAAAGGGAGACAGTACAGTTACAATACAATTCAAGACGAGAGGGTTGGGTGGGTCCTGCTCATAGGAGCTAACGATCTAAAGGGGAGGGGCGAAAGGTACAAAAAAAGTATCATGGTAAGGACATGAGGCGTACTATTTATTGGGATTGTATGTATCACCTTTATAATATGTAAGGGAGACAGTAAAGTTAAAATACAAATCGAGACAAGAGGGTTAGGTGGGTCTTGTTCACAAGAGCTTACACTCTAAAAGGGAGGGGCTCGTCATACAAAGGTTAGTAACTCAAAAGGTTATCATGGTAAAGACCCAAAGGGTAGTATTCAATGATATGTTCTTATTACCTTTATATTATAAAAGGGAGACAGTACCGTTACAATACAAATCAAGACAAGAGGGCTGGGTGGGTCCTGCTCATAGGAGCTAACGATCTAAAAAGGGAGGGGCAAGACGTAGAAAAGTTGCTAACGTAAAAACTTTTCATGATAAGGACATGAAGGATAACTTTCACAGGTATGCCTGTAATATAACCTCTAAAAAAAGGTCTTGAAGAAACATGGGAAACTCAAAGAAATAAAAAAAAAAAATGGAACATTTTGAAGGAAATAATTCTTTGGTTGGCAGCTCAGCAGCAACAGGAGGGTGGTACTAATGCCTTGTTCCAAGGCTGGCATTCAGATAAAAAGATCCGTCTCACTAGGGAATGGAGTGGCTGAATGGCGGCAGCATAATAGGTTGTACGTGAATAACATTTTCCAAAAAAAAAAAAAGCCTTCTTGTCTCCACTCACCTACCCCCCATCACAAAGCCAGTTAATGAAGGATTCCATGGTTCATGGGGTGGTTGCCACCAAGAATGTCCTATGCTTTGTCTGGCCAAGGAACGATGATTGTGTCCTACATGAACCGTCCTGCAAAGTTAATTGATGTCTTTTTTT
The DNA here is from genome assembly GCF_042186555.1 of Aquarana catesbeiana. Taxonomy (NCBI): domain Eukaryota; kingdom Metazoa; phylum Chordata; class Amphibia; order Anura; family Ranidae; genus Aquarana; species Aquarana catesbeiana. Next base: position 312,667,072 of record NC_133332.1, on the reverse strand, counting down.
TTTCTTTTTTTGCATGATTCTTAGCTGTGAACCTACTCTATGCTTTAGTATGTTCTGAGGGTTCTTTTTTTACGGTTTCGTTCCGTGGGATTTACACAACAGCCCCGCAGCTACTTTGTCGAGAGAGTGTTCCAGCAGCTCCTCGAGGAGCACATGTTCAGGCTACTGTTTCTGTTAACCCCATCCTAGCGAGGGAACATAATATCAGCTTTCAGAAAAGTCGACTTGAAAGCTGATCTCCGGGATAGGCAAATAATATCTAAATACGGGAAGCTGTGTGTGTTCTTACTTGAATCTCGGCGTGCTTTGTGAAGTCCTTCCAGATCTTTGGCTCTGTAAGGGCTCGTTTACACTTGCTTCAAAAATGTGGCATTGGACACACATCAAAGCCCCCGTCACTAAATAAAATGGTTTCTCTACAGTCCTGTTCACACGTTGAGTTTGCTTAGCTTCAGAAATGATACCCCATGTCACTTTCCTGGTGCTTCAAAGGGTCTCCAAAGCCTCCATAGAAGTCTATGACAATGTTCTCTAACAGCATCTGGAGCATTTTGAGGGGCATTTATTCAGCGTTAGCTATGCTTTGGAGGTATTAGAGGTATGCAATATCCCAGTATCCACTGGGGAAACCAACAAGCGAACTGGTCAGCAGTCACTTCCGGTTCATGTGTATATATTCTCGGAGTGCCTGGTGCAGATATCATATGTGGTGTGCAGTGTGGAGCAGCAGGAAGATGAGAGGGGTCCGGACTAGAGTGGAGCAACTAGCAGACAGCACAGGTGGTGTGCATCATGCGAACGCTATAGCAGATGGTGGGCAGGGACTAGAATGAAAGGACCGAGCGGCAGAAGATCAGCAGAGCTGGGGGACCAGAGCAGGAGAAACTAGCAGATGTCACATGTGGTGAGCAGTGTGGGAGCAATATAGCGGGAGGTGAGCAAGAACTAGAGAGAGAGGACGATCAACAAACCAGAGTATCAGCAGAGCTGGGGGTTGCTACTGAGCGGGGGATCAGCAGAGCTGGGGGTTACTATTGAGCAGGGGATCAGCAGAGCAGGGGGTACTGTTGAGTGGGACATCAGCATAGTTGGGGGCTACTATAGAGCATGGGATCAGCAGAGCTGGGGGTACTACTCAGTGGTGCATCAGCAGATCTGGGGGTTACTACCAAAACTAGGACAAGTTCCTCTGGCGCCCAGGGCAAGGATGCGGAACAGCACCCCCTCCTCCACTGGTAATGCATGCTGTAGAATGGGTTTACTGTCCTGTGTCCATACTGTGTCCACTTGTTCCGCTGTACCCAGGGCAGCTGCCCCTCCTGCCCACCCCTTGTCCCAGCGCTGGTTACTTTTGAGCTTGGAATCAGCAGATTTGGGGGTTACTACTGAGCGGGAGATCCGAAAAATCAGGGATACTACTGAGTGGGGCATCAGCATAGCTAAGGGGCAATACTGAGCAGGGGATCTGCTGAATGAGGGTAGTAATAAGCTTCGGATCTGCTAAACGAGGGTACCAATGAGCTGGAGATTTGCTGAGTGGGGCTGTCATGTACCTGATCGCAAACTGAGATGATGAAGTTGGCCTCTCTTGTATCTCCAGACCAGGTCCCACTAAAGGTGGAACAGAGGTCACTGAAAGACAGGAGGAACACGAGTGTCGGCGGGTGTTGATAGGAGTGCTTGCAGCAGGAAATGTAGACCCTGGCAGGCTGGCAAAACATCAGGTCAGGAACAGTAGCTGTGAATGAGATCCAGCTGACGTTAAAGGGGCACTCCACGCAGGCTGCGGATTCCAGATGTGAGGCTTCTCAGAGCTCCCAACAGGCTTGAGACAGGAACTCACTGTGATGAGCAAAGCTGATACAGATGACAGCCGGATAGGCTCTTGAACCAGATGTGAGAGCAGAGCAGAGTGGTCACAGGGATAGCTGAGGTCAGCAGCAGGCGGGCAGCGAGGTACTGAGTCATAAGACATAGACGTGGTCAAGAATGGAGCCGGGGTCAGAAACTTTCGACAGAGCAGAAGCAACTTCAGGTCAGAGGCTAGCTGGGTCAGCAACAAGGAAACAAGCAGAGTAATAGCAGGATACAGGGAACAACTGAAAGGTCAGTCAGCACTTGAGCATAAGTAGGAGCCCCATTAAACAGTCCATCTGGTGCCAACAGTCCATCTGGTGCCAAATAAGCATCACAGAAGTACCAAAAACACATAAAAAAGCATGTTGAAGCGATGGGTGCTTTAATGTGTGTTAAAGTTGAAGCAAGTGTAAATGAGACCTAATAAAGACCAGTCACTGCTGTTCTCTATCCTTGTACAGGGTGACTAACCTATACTGTATATAAGATTTAAGATGTGGTGGTCACATGAAGGTCTGAGGAGTTCACCATCAAAGGACTCTTCAGCAGTCTGTAAGACAGTTCGGAGTGACCACCAGAAAAGAAGAAGGCAGGGGAGCCTTTAGTTGGCCCAAAAATGATAGTTACCTCAAGGTTGGATCAGTAGGAAAATGTGAAAATAACCTGCTGAGGCTGTGGTCAGCCTATGGAATGGAAGCACCCAACCTTCCATGTACGTAGGTGGAGAAAACAGTCTCCACACAGGATAAATGTGGTTGCTCTTGATGCAACGGGGGTCCCAATTCCTGATTCTCCCCTGGGTTCTCAGGTGGATGGTTGAACTAGGTGAGTTTAAAGAGGTCTAAAAAAATCAGTTGGTGGTCCAATCAGTAGAGGCATCCATTACCGAATATTAAGGATAGGTTAGAGTCATCTGGTTTGAAATACTTTATCTCATAAAAAAGCGTGTTTCATGGCTTTAAATTGTAATTTCCTAATTTCAGGGAGATACAGTGATGTTTCACTTTTTTGGCGATTCTGTGTTGTCCGGGTGGATGGGTGGAACCCACACATGTATGCGGACAGCATGGCACCACCAAAATAGTGAAACATCACTGTATCGAAATATGTTTTATTATTGAAAAAAAGTATTTTGAAGTTCGTTAAACCAGATGACTCCAACCTATCCTTAGACATTTGATGGTGGGCGCCTTTGCCAATCAGACCACTGACAGGTTTGTTTAGACCTCTTTAAACTCACCTGGTCTTGTATCTGCCCCCTTTGTGGTGGGTGGAGCTTGCTGAACCACGCCCACATATCTTATATCTTTTATGACTATTGAAGAAGATATTTTTGTGCCTGGAGTTCAGCTTGAAGTAGACAGCCAGTAAAGGACCAATAAACATAAACTATATCCAAAAGTGGGACAAATGCCATTCAAAAGTTTGTTGAAGGCAGCGTTTGCCAGATGGTAAATTCTTGGATGTGTAAGGAGTAGTGCCTAGTACAAAAGTTCATGTCACTCATCTCGGCACTCTTTGAAACATTGAATGGTTAAGATTATCAGATACAGAAAAATAAATTTTAAAGGAAACAAGCCTCCCCTTCTCCAGGTCTTGACCAGCCAGCTGGAACGAGTGCCATCAGTAGATACTAGTCTTCATCAAGCCTTAAAACACGTCCCTTAGCATAATCATCTCACTTGAAGGACTTTTGTGGTTAAGAGCATCTACTTTGCAGTAGTCCTTTTTTGGTTGCACTCTACTGCCTCTATGATGTAAAGCATTAATTACGTATAGCCCATGTTGGATAAGTTTTGGCTAGTATAGTTAAGTGTCTTGGAGTCTCCTGGAGTCTCCTGGTCCAAGATGGCAGCTCCCAGCAGCAGTCCCAAGCCTTTTGGATGTCTACACAAAAGAGGTGTTTTCAGGTAAAAACATGCATAAAATACCAAAAATGTATAAAATGCATTGTTGAAATAAAAGGTCTAGCCACAGGGGAAAAAAATGACATCTGATTTACAGCAGAGAAGACCTTGGCCAGAAGCCTCCTAAGAAAGGGGGCAACTTCTATTATTTTTGAGTGGGTCTTCTTTTTAGTAATTTTTGGTGTCACGTCAGCAAAAACGAAGATTTCTAAGGTTTTATTGTGAATCCGGTGAACGGAAAGTATTTAAATGATTAACTCAAGACTTAGAAATATTTCAGTTCAAAGCGCCCCAACCGTTCCATTCTTCATTGGCTTCCACTGCTGTATTATTCATTTTTCTCCCTCATATGTTTTTAATATACGAACGCTGAATGACAAGAAAAGACGGACAGCGATCACCTGATGAAAAATGGATTTTCAAAAATGTGATTTATCGTTTTTCCAGACTGCAATTTGAGTAAGAGAGTCAAGAAGGAATTCAGAACACCCCTGTAGGTCAAGGCCTTGTGAACCGCATGAGGCATTGACTTTAAAGGGAAGATGGCTATAAATTAGGACTCCCGGCTGGGATGGAGTCGGTTAGGAGAAGAATCAAATGTCTCAGGACAAATGTTTGCATAAACAACGGCAATTATTTAATCGTTGAATTATTAAGTGAAACTGTAGGAAAAATAAAAATATGTAATTGATAGAGTCATGCGACTAGCATTTACACCAGAACGAAGTCCAAGGTAGGCTAGAATCCCAAGGTTTGCTGGAATTGGAATCATACCTTCTGGCACCAACATCCCTCATGATATAGAGAAGAGAACACCAAAAATGAATATGACTTTCAAGGTGTAACTGTGGGAAAAATAAAAATTACCTAACAGATACAGTCTGTGACTAGCATTGACACCAGAAGCCCAAGGTTTGGTCAAAGAAGGTGAACGAAGGATGCTAGAATCGCACCAACATCCCTCACCATATAGAGAGAAAACCACCAAAAATGAATAGGAATTTCAAGGTGGAACCATGGGAAATAGAAAAACTACGTAGTTGATACAGTCTGTAAATACAGTAGCATTAGCATCAGGTTTGGCCAAGGTAGGTGAAGCATGGTCAAAGCGCAAGAGTCCTGCTCTTCAAAGAGACCACCGCTTCCACTCAGAGAAGAGTGCATGCAGCACGCTGGCAGGGGGTAGGCTTTTCTACTAATGGCTGCTTTCTAAAAAAAAAAAAAAAAAAACTGGATTGTGTTTGGCTGGTTTAAATTTAAAGTTCAGTTGGGTTTTAATCATGCCAGTGGGGCGGTCCCTTCCCAGCTCTTAATCATTAGAGCAGAGACCTCCAAACTTTCGAAATAAAGGGCCAGTTTACTGTCCTTCAGGCTTTAGGGGGTCCAGACTATGGCCAGTAGAAGTAGAATACTCCCCAGTGTCATTGGGATTAAATAGTACCTAATTATTGGTGTCAGTGAAAGGAATAGTGCCCCATCATTGGTGTCATTGGGAAGAATAGTGTCCCATCATTGGTGTCATTGGGAAGAATAGTGCCCCATCATTGGTATCAGTGGGAGGAATAGTGCCCCTTCATTGGTATCAGTGGCTGGAATAGTGCCCCATCATTGGTGTCAATGGGAGGAATAGTGTCCCATCATTGGTGTCAATGGGAGGAATAGTGTCCCATCATTGGTATCAGTGGGAGGAATAGTGCCCCATCATTGGTGTCAGTGGGAGGAATAATGTCCCATCATTGGTATCAGTGAGAGGAATAGTGTCCCATCATTGGTATCAGTGGAAGGAATAGTGTCCCATTATTAGTATCAGTGGGAGGAATAGTGCCCCATCATTGGTGTCAGTGGTATGAATAGTGCCCCATCATTGGTATCAGTGGGAGGAATAGTGTCCCATCATTGGTATCAGTGGGAGGAATAGTGTCCCATCATTGGTGTCAGTGGGAGGAATAGTGTCCCATCATTGGTGTCAGTGGGAGGAATAGTGTCCCATCATTGGTATCAGTGGGAGGAATAGTGTCCCATCATTGGTGTCAGTGGGAGGAATAGTGTCCCATCATTGGTGTCAGTGGGAGGAATAGTGTCCCATCATTGGTGTCAGTGGGGGGAATAGTGCCCCATCATTGGTATCAGTGGGGGGAATATTGGCCCAAGGTTTGAATAAAGATGATCGAAGGGCTGCACCTGGCTCCCAAGGCAGTTTGGAGAGCTGCATTAGATGAATGTCTATTCTTTAGAAAAATGATTTGATGGACCACAATAAGTGTATTTTAGGTGTCTGCTGTAGATGGAATGTTCTGAAAGACTTGAGCACTCTATAATATTACCGTATTAATATTGCATTGAGCTCATACTCTTGAATATTGCCCTCGGGGAGGTCCGGCGTCCTCTGCAGCTCCCCTCCCCCCCTCTATAGGAATAGCAGTGGCTTTGTTTGAACAGCTGATCCGTCGTCCTTTTTGGAGCAGGCTTTGTGAACCCGCATCTACTGTAACCGAGTCATAAAGACCTAATCTTTCCCTTTATAGGCCATTACTGTACGCTAAATGTGTAAGAGGCATGTGTGACGCGCGGGGTAAATGTGTTGCGCATATTTGCGGGTGTGTGTGTCGCTTTAAATAAATATCGGTGGCTCCGAATTTAAAAATAAAAAGTGGGATAGAGATCCGGAAAAGGGATTGCAAAGTCGGAAGTAACTTTGGGAACGTATTGTTTAAAGATCGAGTTACTTCTTTGCGTGCGTCAGCACATCATGCATATCCGTAAAACGCATCAAAGTGCATTATGTACGTTGACTCGTTGTGGTGCCATTCATTTAAATTAGCGCAGAGGTGGCATTGCAGCCAAAAAATGTGTGACGCATCCAACTTTTGGGGCACTGGAAGCTCATTGATTTCAATGGGCTGCTTTAATCCAATGCACCTTAATGCATATATACATTTACAAATATAAATAGGCAAGCAACATGCTGATAGGAGGAGAGAGCAGAGGCACAAACTCACCAGTCTGCTCACTATCTAATCACAAATGCCTCTACAAATGAATGTTATTAGGCTATTTCTTGTGCTGGACGAATGCTTTTTTTTTTTTTTTTTACCACATTTGGTGATAAGAACCATAGGAATTTCCTATGATACTTAGTGCCATTTAATGGCCAAATGCAGTATTTTCTGTTTCAGGTTAGGGCAAAGCATTCATCTAGCACAGTGGCCTCCAAACGTCGTCCCGGGGGCCAGATGCAGCCCTTTTGCTTGCTTTTATCTGGCCCTTGGGGCACTGTTTCATCCACTGATACCAACAATGCGGCATGATTCCCCCCCAATGACACCAATGATGGGGAACAACTTCTCCTAATAACACCAACAATGTGGCCCAATGATACCAATGATGGGACACTATAACTCCCACTGATACCAATGATGGGACACTATTCCTCCCACTGATACCAATGATGGGACACTATAACTCCCACTGACACCAATGATGGGGCACTATTCCTCCCACTGATACCAATGATGGGACACTATTCCTCCCACTGATACCAATGATGGGACACTATTCCTCCCACTGATACCAAGGATGGGGCACTATTCCTCCCACTGATACCAATGATGGGGCACTATTCCTCCTACTGATACCAATGATGGGACACTATTCCTCCCACTAATACCAAAGATGGGACACTATTTCCCCCCCATTGATACCAATGATGGGGCATAATTCCTCCAAGTAACACCAATGAAGGAACACAATTCCTCACAATGACACCAACGATGGGGAACAATTGTCTGAATACCTTTTTCTACATTGCCATGCCATGTTGGCAAAATCAGATTCACAAGAACAACTGGAACTATAGGAATCCCAGATAGTGGGTAGCTCTGTATATTGCCCAGATGCTAATATGTGATTTTAATCACTTGAAGTCTGGAAACTGGGCAAACACCTTGTGACTTAACAGACTCGCCCCGGAGAAAATCAGGCTTTCCCGAAATAGCCGTGAAACTGTTGAATGTGATCATTTTGCCAGCCTGAGCTGCCACCCGGCTATCTTTACCAAATAAAAATTCTGTTAAGCTCTGGCGAGAAATAGAAGACGTTCCTGGAAGGTGGATCTGGGTTACATAATGTTCTTCCTCTCCAGATATTTGATTACAAGTCATGGAGTTTCTTCTTTTTTTTTTTTTCATTATTTTTTTTTTTTTTTACTTTATATCAATTTTTATAAACTTTTGGATTCTGTCGCTTTTGGTCCCGGTGACAATGGTCAGCATTGGTCTGCTTTGGATTCTCTGACGACTGCCGTGGCACTTCTTTTTGTTTCCTGCATCAAAACCTAGTAGGGGAGTCTAACCCTTCTCCACTATTTTAAAACGTTTTGGCTTTAGCTACATTTTTGTAGCCATAATTATTCGATATAAAAGTACACCCAATGGGAAATGCCATAATGCCGAGGCCCAAAAGTAATGCAAAAGTAGGCATAACTTTTATAATAACTTTCACGGGTCATTCAAATTTCAGATGTTGGCAGAGTAACTCTTCCTTTATAGTAACTCTTCTTCTTCTTCTTCTTCTTCTTCTTCTTTCTCATTACAGGTAAATAAATAATGGATTCCAAGCAGAAGCAATGTGTCGTCATTGGGTTCTTGATGAAGCAGGGGTGTAGACTCTTTCGACATCCACAGAAGACTACAGAATGTTCATGGAGATGACACCATTACCAAGAGTCACCAATGACAAGACATTGCCCTTCTCAATGGTGCCATCTCCAAAAAAAATGTTCTGGAGTCTTCTGTGGACGTGGGACAGCTTGATGAAGGAGGGGTGCAGGCTGTTAAACATTCACAGAAGGCTACAGAATGTTCATGGAGATGACACCATTACTAAGAGTCACCAATGACAAGACATTGCCCTTCTCAATGGTGCCATCTCCAAAAAAAAATGTTCTAGAGTCTTCTGTGGATGTAGGACAGCTTGATGAAGGAGGGGTGCAGGCTGTTAAACATCCACAGAGGGCTACAGAATGTTTATGGAGATGAAACCATTGAGAAGAGCAATGTCTTGTCATTGATGAGTCTTGTTATTGGTGTCATCTAGGTAAACATTCTGTAGCCTCCTGTGAATGTCGGATAGCCTGCACCCCTCCTTTCTCAAGAACTCAATGAAGGCACATTCTGCTTTTGCTTGGAATCCCTTATTTAACTGCAATGGTGTTTTCCATTGAGAATGTACTTACCTTTTCAATAGTGTCATCTCCTTAACATTCTGTAGCCTTCTGTGGATGTCCGGCAGCCTATGCCCATCCTTCATCAAGAACTCAATAATGGCATGTTTCTTCTGCTTGGAATCCAATGGTGTCTCCCATTGAGAAGGTATTTACCTTCCTAATCATGTCATTTCCATATACATTTTGTAGCCATCTGTGGATGACAGACAGCCTGCACCAATCCATCGTCAAGAACTCAATGACGGCACGTTGCTTCTGCTTGGAATCCATTATTTAACTGCGATGGTGTTTCTTAATGAAAAGCTATTTACCTTCTCAATGGTGTAATCACCATAAACCTTCTGTAGCCTTTAGTGTATGTTGGACAGCCTATGCCCATCCTTCCCCAAGAACTCAATGACGGCACGTTGCTTCTGCTCGGATTCCATTATTTACCTGCAATGGTGTTTTTTTTCATTGAGAAGGTATTTATCTTCTCAATGGTGTCATCTTCTTAACATTCTGTAGCCTTCTGTGGATGTCTGACAGCCTACGCCCATCCTTCATCAAGAACTCAATGACGGAATGTTGATTCTGCTTGGAATCCAATATTTACCGATAATGGTGTCTCGCATTGAGAAGGTATTTACCTTCCTAATGGTGTCATCTCCATAAACCTTCTGTAGCCATCGGTGGATGCCAGACAGCCTGCCAAGAATTCAATGACGGCACGTTGCTTCTGCTTGGAATCCATTATTTAACTGCGATGGTGTTTCTTATTGAGAAGCTATTTACCTTCTCAATGGTGTCATCACCATAAATCTTCTGTAGCCTTTGGTGTATGTTGGACAGCCTATGCCCATCCTTCGTCAAGAACTCAATGACGGCACGTTGCTCCTACTTGGATTCCATTTATTTACTTGCAATGAAATAAAGAAGAGAGTCGCTCTACCGGCATGTGAAATTTGAACGACCTATGTAAGGTAATAAGAAAGTTCTGCGTGACTTTTGGTGCCGTCCTCGTATACAGCTTTGATCAAAGCAACGGAATTGTGATTGTTTTGCACAGCGAGGCGTATTATTAAGGTATCGGATTCCATGTGCTTTCCTAAAAAAAAAAAAAAGAAAAAGGGATTACCCAGGAAAGGCTTCCTTCATCCGATACCCCGCTAACGTCCTCTGGAATGGACTAATTGCCAGGGAGCGGAGCCTTTGGTATGCAGCCATATCACCGGCCATCACTCATAGTTGACTTTGAAGCTATAGAAGCGCCCAGAATAAAAAAAACGCCACACATAACCAGAAAGGTGCATCGGAGGAAATCCGAAAAGGAAGAATAAAATTACGATAGACAAGTGTACAAACGCACTGGGCCTGTAAAGCCGTGGATTTAGCTTGGTGACCCCCCTATAAACCTCTACAAGTGCTTTCAGCCTGAACCCAGCAGTAAATTGCAGGAAGCAATTTTATAGAACAACAATTCCTCGGCATTAGATAATTAATAGATGGAAATGATTGCTCCTATTAGCAAACCTTCTACTGTTATAGTCAATTGGCTAATAAAAGATAAGTACCCTTTAAAACAAAGTGCATTTATCCTTTTTTTTCCATCCTCATCCTTTGACCTAACATAACACACCCTCCCCCACCATAGATGCATACATACCCCATCTGACTGCCCCGGTATGTCTACATTCAGCTGTACAAGTCTTCACTGTCCTTAAAGCCCCAGAGACATCTATGGGATAGTCTCTCACCATCTCAAGCCTTCGGGACACAGACCTATAGAAGTCTATAGGGGTACTAGTGCACAGGAGTGGACAGGACAGTGAAGACTTGCACCACTGAATGTATTGGGACGCCTGCCTTTACACGCACATGAACTTTAATGGCATCCCAGTCTTAGTCCATAGGGTTCAGTATTGAGTTGGCCCCAGCCTTTGCAGCTATGACAGCTTCAACTCTTCCGGGAAGGCCGTCCACAAGGTTTAGGAGTGTGTCTATGGGAATGTTTGACCATTCTTCCAGAAGACCATTTGTGAGGTCAGGCACTGATGTTGGACATGAAGGCCTGGCTCGCAGTCTCCGCTCTAATTCACCCCAAAGGTGTTCTATGGGGTTGAGGCCATGCTCAACCCCTAAAAAACAACCCCACCCCATAATCCCCACTCCACCAAATGATTTGGACCAGTGAACAAAGCAAAGTGGTCAGTCAAGTTCCTCCACCCCCAACTCGCTCATCCATGTCTTTATGGACCTTGCTTTGTGCACTGGTCCAAATCATTTGGTGGAGGGGGGATTATGGTGTGGGGTTTGTTTTTCAGGGGTTGGGCTTGGCCCCTTAGTTCCAGTGAAGTGAACTCTTAGAGCGTCAGCATACCAAGAGATTTTGGACAATTTCATGCTCCCAACCTTGTGGGAACCGTTTGGGGACGTCCCCTTCCTGTTCTAACATGACTGCACACCAGTGCACAAAGCAAGGTCCATAAAGACATGGATGAGCGAGTTTGGGGTGGAGGAACTTGACTGGCCTGCACAGAGTCCTGACCTCAACCTGATAGAACTGCTTTGTGATGAATTAGAACGGAGACTGCGAGCCAGGCCTTTTTTCACTTCATTATTTTAATTATTTTATTTATTTATTTATTTTCATGGAAAGGAAAAAAAATATATAGCGAAAAGTAAAATACAACATTTCCAAGAGACAGTGCAATAATAATAATAAAAATAATAACATTGGGTTTATTATCACTTAATGGTTTCCTTCCTATTATCCCAGATCTATTTATGTGCCAAAAAAAGAGCCACTTCTTATTTTATTTTCACAGAAAATAAAAATGATATAGTGAAAAGTAAAATACAACATTCCAAGGGATAGTGCAATAATAATAATAATAATAATAATAATACATAGTAGGTGAGGTTGAAAAAAGACACAAGTCCATCAAGTCCAACCTATGTGTATAATAATAATAATAATAATTTTATTATCACGTAATGGTTTCCTTCCTATTATCCCAGATCTATTTTTGTGCCAAAAGAACAGCCACTTCTTAGCGTCATTATTTCATTATTTTATTTTTTACAGAAAAGAAAACTGATAATAATAATAATAATAACAATAATAGTAATAATAATAATAATAATAATAATAATAATAATAATAATGGGTTTATTATCACTTAATGGTTTCCTTGCCATTATCCCAGATATATTTTTGTGCCACAAAAGAGCCACTTCTTAGTGTTATTATTTCATTATTTTTATTTTTATTTTTTCACAGAAAAGAAAAAAGATATATAAAGAAAAGTACAATACAACATTCCAAGGGACAGTGCAATAATAATGATAATAATAATAATAATAATAATAATAATAATAATAATAATAGTAATGGGTTTAATATCACTTAATGATTTCCTTCCTATTATCCCAGATCTATTTTTGTGCCAAAAAAAAGCCACTTCTTGGTGTCATTATTTCATTTTTTTTTTCACAGAAAAGAAAAAAGATATAGTGAAAATTAAAATACAACATTCCAGGGGACACTGCAATAATAATAATAATAATAATAATAATAATAATAATGGGTTTATTATCACCTAATGATTTCCTTGCTATTATCCCGGATCTATTTTTGTGCCAAATAAGAGCCACTAGTGTCATTATTTTATTTATTTAATTTATTTATTTATTTATTTATGTATTTATTTATTTTTTTACAGAAAGAAAAATGTATGTAGTGAAAAGTAAAAGACAACATTCCAAGGGGCAGTGCAATAATAATTATAATAATAACAATAATTGTTTATAAGTATAAAAATTATATCTTCTCTCCTGTTTACTTGTACTGGAAAAATAAATAAAATCTTTCTCTGATTAAAAAAAAAAAAACAATAATAATAATAATAATAATCATCCTCTTCATTGTCACCATATAAATACAAATATAATAAAAGAAAAACAGAAAAAAACACTAAGCACACATAGTGTTTCCCCCAAGATTCACAAATTTTAATAACACTGAAAATTATTATTACATGAATACATTTTCAGTTATTTTTTTGAAAATGCTAATAAATAGAAATATGCTATATCCAGTAGTGTGCATCTCTGCGATCACAAAAAAAAAAAAAAAATGAAATGTTTTCCAATCAACATGAAAAGTTACAAATGCGTTCGGCAGCAGAGCGTCGCGTCGTCTTGAGATGCTCTGTCGCACTATTTCACACGACAGGCCAGCCAAATCTCATTTACTGAGAAATATGGATAATAAGAGCGGGGGCGGGGTACATCTGCTGGATGAGCAGAAGAACAAATTTGCATACTTTTAGGGCAACTTATGTTTCCAGAGCAGATAAATAGACGATTATTTTGAATCTCACACTTAATATCTTCCATTTGGACGGCGCTCCGTACTCGCAGATTATTTTTAATTTGTTTTTGCAGGCGCTGCATATGTTCCAGCTACCCGTTCTGAGGCTGATGTCACTAGTTTGGGAAAAAAAAATATTGTAATGGAAATTTGTAAGTTCTGTATATAATTGTATTGTATTTTGTATGTATTGCACTCTGCCCTCACTGTGCACACAGCACTAATAATGTTTTCAGTAAATGTTTACATTCTTTCGAGTCCTGATTAGAATTAGCCTGCCTATGTAACGCCCCTTGTTACCATAAACCTACAATTGTAATATTAATGTAATCATGTGCATAAAAACCTTCAATTGCGTCATAATAAAGCAGAACAGTAATTTGGAAAGATGCTGAGCGTATCTTTTGTGTCTGTTCCCTACTGCAGTAGTTATTATTAATTTGGAACCACTAATCAATATGAGGATAGGAGTTGCCTATCATCAATTCAACCGAGTCAATATATATATATAAAAGAAAAAAAAAAACAGATATTTTAATTTGATAAATGAAGGATGAAGGGTTTATAGATTCACCGATTGGTGGCGGGTGATCATAAGACACATGGTGTGATACTCTATGTACTAAACCAGTTCTAAATGTACATATTTCTATTTATTCTAGAGCAGAACTCAAGTAAAAAAAAAAACTCACGATAAAAAGGAATAAAGTAATAAAAGATAATATAATAAAACCAGATTTTGTAGCAGAATTCACATTCATTTTATAGATTTCACCTGCAGTACTTTTTTCTGTCACTAGATGGCCACCAACATTTTCTGAGCCTATGTCGTCATGGACAGCCCATAGCTTGTGCCGTAGACTTAACACAGTGATGAGCTCATCTCTCTGTCACTCTGCTCTCTCCACCTATCAGCATGCTTCTTGCACATCATATGAACTGACTCAACCCACTTCTTCTGATCCCAAGTCATCCCGGACCAGCCCCCAACCTATGTCTGGACAGTGAAAGAGAAGCAGCACAGTGATGAGCTCCTCTCTCTGTCACTCAGCTCTCATCTACTATCAGCATGCTTCTTGCACATCACATGAACTGACTCAACCTACTTCTTCTGATCCCAAGTCATCCCGGACCAGCCCCCAACCTGTGTCTGGACAGTGAAAAAGAAGCAGCACAGTGATGAGCTCCTCTCTCTGTCGCTCTTCTCTCCCCTCCTATCAGCATACTCCTTGTCTGCACCTGAGCTGATTGGCTCCTTGTGCTGTTTCCTGTCTGGCATGCGCTCCAGCAAGGACTGCATGACCTTTCATAGGTTGTGTTTGGTGACAACAGTGTTCCTGTTGGACACCATACGACATCCTCTTGGAATGGGCTGTGGTGCGATCTGTCCCCAGACTGATCAGGGTACCGGCCCGCTCTCGGTACCATGTGATAGCTGTGACCAATCACAGCAGATCACATGACAATTGTAAACAATATATGGCTTCCTTTCAAGCCCTCCAATTGTGTACAATTGTGTTTCTGGCTGTGATTGGTCACAGTGATCACATGGTACAGACCACACAGGGCCAATCACAGCCCATCTGTACCATGGTATTAGCTGTGGCCAATCACAGCCAATCACAACAAAACATGCTGAATGAATCAGTTTCATTCAGTAAAAAGGGTTGCTTACACCCATGAAATTCACTGCTATAAGCCATCATAATGTGTAAAAAAAAAAAAAAAAAAAAAAACACTTGATCACATCCCCAGATTAGTGCAGTGTTACTATGGTAACACTCTATTACTCTGGTCACAGTGTGTCAAAAAAAATAAAAATCGTAAATAAAGAAACAAATGTAATAAAAAAAGAAAAAAAAAATTCTAAAAATTAAAAAAATATATATTAATTAATTAATTTAATAATAATTTTTTTTTTTTACATACTGTCTCCAGTCAGTGTCCCAGATAACCGCCACACCAATTATAAGATAAGGCTGTACTGCACTGGTGATAATAAGTAAAAAAATCAGTTAGATTTTTTTTTTTAATTCCTTAATTTTCCAAAAAATTGTGAGGAAAAATTACAACTTTTTGAAGTTTTTCCTCACAATTTTTTGGAACATTTTTGAAAAAATTTTTGGAAAATTTTTGAAAAAATTTTTGTAAAATTTTTGAAAAAATTTTTGGAAAATTTTTGAAAAAAATTTTTGGAAAATGAATTATTTTTAGCAACAAAATGTAGAAGAATACATTTTGGCCCAAATTTATGAAGAAAGATTATTTATTTGCTAAATTTTATAATAGAAGCAGAAATAAAGTTGTTTTTTTTTTTTCTCAAAAAAGGTTGACCCAAGCCAATCCATATGCATATTTGTTTTGGTCGGTTATTCTCTGACAGCCCTGTAAATTTGTAATCCTTCATGGTAGAGAGCGAACCGGTTTCATTAAAAAAAGCTGCTTTGAAGGCCAAGACTTGGTCAGATCGGAGAACCTGTTCTACGGCCAGCATTTGGTAACCTGTGCATTCAGACTCTCCAGCCAGAGGCGGTCCATGATATTTGAAGTGGTTAAGGTGATGACCACAAGCACAACTGAGAGCCGTAGAGTTGACTCCCTATAACAGGAAGTGCCTGAACAAGGATCTCCATGGGTGGATTGCCAAGGATTGTCTTAATATTGACTTTAAAAATGATATTACCATGTTTTATCTTATAAGATGTTTTAGTGTTTGGGTCTACAGACGTTAAATTGCCCTCGTAAATGGCGTGTCCAGCTTTTCTTCTTTTGAGCTTGACCCAAACCAATCCATATGAATATTTGTTTTGGTCGGTTAATCTCTGGCAGCCCTGTACATTTGTAATCTTTCACGGTAGAGAGTGAACCGGTGTCATAAAAAAAAGCTGCTTTGAAGGCCACGACTTGGTCAGATCAGAGAACCTGGTCTACAGCCAGCATTTGGTAACCTGTGCATTTAGACTCTCCAGCCAGAGGCGGTCCGCGCTCAGCTCACCTGGGAATTGGTCTCTATTACAGTAATCTTCATTGGTGGATCGCCAAGGATTGTCTTAATAATGTTATATCTTATGAGATGTTTTAGTGATTGGGTCTACAGACTATGCTTTAGTGATTGGGTCAACAGGTCAACAAGGTTGATCTCGTTATTAGCGTGTCCACTTTCTCTTCCTTTGAGGTTGACCCCAGCCACTCCATATGAATATTTGTTTTTGGTCGGTTATTCTCTGGCAGCCCCGTACATCTGTAATGCTTCATGGTAGAGTGTGAACCGGTGTCATTAAAAAAGCTGCTTCGAAGCCCCAGACTTGACCAGGTCAGAGAACCTGGTCTACAGCCAGCATCTGGTAACCTGTGCATTCAGACTCTCCAGGGTCCAGAGGCGGTCCATGCTCAGTTCACAGGGAAATTGGTCTCTATTACTCGGCGGTGTGTGCATTGTGTAGCACCTCTGGGCACAAAAGAACTAAATATGTTGTTGTTCCTAGAAACCTGAGCCGGTTCTTGAGATAACCATATCCTGGCTCCGTGCCTCTTTCATCGTAAGCTATCCTGAAGCAGATTACCAGACCTTCACAGGAGCTGAAGTTGAAGTTCAGCCAACCGCTCAACATGCAGATCCAAAACATACAGTATAAGTAGTCTGTTTTACATGCCAGGAGATTTGTATTTCTAATGTAAAGAGGCCCCTTCCACGCTGACCACCAATGTAAAGAGGCCCCTTACACATTGAGCACCAATGCAAAAAGGCCCCTTCCACATTGACCACCAGTATAAGGGGAACCTTCTACACTGACCATCAACGCAAGGAGTCATTAATAAATTAGTGACTGATCACTAATGTAAAGGGAACTTTCCACATTGATCACCAGTGTAAAGAGGTTCTTTTCACACTGACCACCAATGTAAAAAGGCCACTTCTACATTGATCACCAATGTAAAGAGGCCTTTTCTACATTGACCACCAATGCGAGGGGTCACTTTAGTTCTGACTACCAACGTAAGGAGAACCTTCCACATTGATCACCAATGTAAAGAGGCCCCTTCCACATTGACCACCAATGTAAAGAGGCCCCTTCTACATTGACCACCAATGTGAGGGGTTACTTCAAAGCTGATCACCAATGTAAGGGAACCTTCTACATTGACCACCAATGTAAAGAGGCTCTTTCTACATTGACCAGTGCCACCAGTGTAAAAAGGTTCTTTCCACATTGATCATCAATGTAAAGAGGCCCCTTCTACATTGACCACCAACGTGAGGGGTCCCTTCAAAGCCGATCACCAATGTAAGGGGAACCTTCCACATTGAGCACCAATGTAAATATTCCCCTTCCACACTGACTACCAATAGAAAGAGTCCCCTTCTACATTGAACACCAATGAGAGGGGTCACTTCAAAGCTGATCACCAATGTAAGGGAACCTTCTACATTGACCACCAATGTAAAGAGGCCCTTTCTACATTGACCAGTGCCACCAGTGTAAAGAGGTTCTTTCCACATTGACCACCAATGTAAAGAGGCCCCTTCTACATTGATCACCAATGTAAAGAGGCCCCTTCTACATTGACCACCAACGTGAGGGGTCACTTCAAAACTGATCACCAATGTAAGGGGAACCTTCCACATTGATCACCAATGTAAAGAGGCCCCTTCCACATTGACCACCAATGTAAAGAGGCTCCTTCTACATTGATCACCAATGTAAAGAGGCCCCTTCTACATTGACCACCAACGTGAGGGGTCACTTCAAAACTGATCACCAATGTAAGGGGAACCTTCCACATTGAGCACCAATGTAAATATTCCCCTTCCACGCTGACTACCAATAGAAAGAGTCACCTTCTACACTGACCACCAATGCGAGGTGTCGCTTCAAGAATGATCACCAATGTAAAGGGCCACGTGTGCACTGACCAGGTAAACCAAAACTTTATCCTTTTTAGTTAAAACCCTCTACAACCCCCCCCCCCCCAATCACACTAATGTCCCCAATTGCTGCAGATCTAATAATTATATAAGGAGCCCCCTGAGCCCTGAATACAATGTCAGGGGTTCCTCCGTGGTTAAAGAGATTGAGAAAGGCCGACCTAGGGTTTAAATCCACTTTTATTATTTTTATTGTTATTATTTATTTATTTTTTAAGATTTTTTTTTTTTTTTTTCCAGAGTGTACACATCTGTGATCTTTTTCCATGAATATTGATCGAGCAGTGTGAGCAGATCAGTCAGGGCCCCCTCTGAGTACAATCCAATACTCCTCCTTTGTAATTTTCGGTGGGAGACATTGTGGGGGGGCTTAGAGGGAACAGCAAACAAATTATAATGAGTCCCACCGATTGTCCTCTCACTGAACACCGCAATCACCGAAACACTCGACTGTTTGGTCGAACGGCTCTGAGCAATAAACAGCCATTTAGAAGTGTATTTGAAACGTACAATAAAAAGGGATCTTTTATTTATGGCACACACAGCGAGAGCCGGATTGCCGTGGACATACCTTTCATGTTAGCTATAAAAGTCTTCCCTTTCTATGAATTACCATGGCTTGACCTATGACCCCGTCCAACACAGCGAGACATTCGCAGGAAGACCCCGCAGGGCATTGGATTCATCTTGACATTTATTACAGGAGATTAAAATGCTGCAATAATTAGACTATCGTCTACCGCCATTTATTATATTAAATTCATTTTTAATGACAAATCAATGATAAATTAATACATTGAAGTATTAATATAATAATTACATTATTATTATTATTTTTATTATTATTAATAGAATTATTATGATTACTATTTTAACATGGTAATTAAATTAATAATAATAATAATAACAATGATAATAATAATAATCATAAAAAAATAATTAGTATGTAAAAACAATAATAATATTAAAAAGAATATTATGATTTAAATATATTAATATAATAATAATAATAATAATAATAATAATAATAATAATTATTATTATTATTATTATTATTATTGATATAATGATTATTATTACTATTTCTATTTTAACATGTTAATTAAATTATTATTAATAATAATAATAAAAATAAAAATAAAAATAATAATAATAATAATAACAATGATAATAATAATAATTATAATAATAATGTAAAAATAATTAGTATGCAAAAACAATAATAATAATAAATAATATTATTATTTAAATATATTAATATAATAATAATCATTATTATTATTATTATTTATTTATTTAAACAATAATAATAATAAAAATAATATTATTATTTTAAATAAATTCATATAATAATAATAATCATTATTATTATTATTATTATTATTATTATTATTATTATTATTATTATTATTATCATTATTATTTATTTATGTATTAATTTTTTATATATACATTAAGTTAATATTTTTTTTTTTATTATCATTATTATTATTTTAAATAAACCTGTCTGAAGTCTGAGCAATTGAAACAGAACATATGGTGAAGAATTGCATAAGTAGAGGTTAACATAAAGTTGAGCTCCTGCCTTCCCAGGGCAGGCTCCTCCACAGCCTAAAACTGATGTAAGCGGGTACACTGATGGGGGGGGCACTGATGTAAGCGGGACTCTGATAAAGATACTAATGCAAGGGGGGACTCTGATGGGGACATTAATGTAAAGGAGGGACTCTGATAAGGATACAGATCTAAAGGGGTACTCTGGTGTAAATGGGTATTCTGATAGGGACCCTGATATAAAGAGAGGCTCTTATGTAAGGGGACTCTGATAGGGACCCTAATGTAAGGGGTGGGCTCTGTGGAGACGCTGATGTATGGTGGACTCTGATGGGGACCCTGATGCAAAGGGTGACTCTGAAGAAATGGGGTACTCTGATAAGGACCCTGACTTAAAGGGAGGTTCTTATATAAGGGGGACTCTGATGGGGACCCTGATGTAAGGGTGGGGGCGACTCTGATGGGGACACTAATGTAAAGGGGGGTTCTGATGAAGAACCTGATGTAAGGGTGGACTTTGATGGGGACCCTGATATAAGGGGGGCTCTGATAAAGACACTAATGCAAGGGTCACTATAATGGGGACACTAATGTAAAGGGGGGTTCTGATGAAGAACCTGATGTAAGGGTGGACTTTGATGGAGAACCTGATGTAAGGGTGGACTTTGATGGAGAACCTGATGTAAGGGGGACTCTGAAGAAATGGGGTACTCTGATAAGTACTCTGATTTAAAGGGAGGTTCTTATATAAGAGGGACTCTGATGGGGACCCTGATGTAAGGGTGGGGGTGACTCTGATGGAGATACTGATGTAAAGGGGGACTCTGATGTATAGGGGTACTCTGATAGGGACACTGATGTGTGTAGGGACTCTGATGGGGACCCTGATGCAAGGGTGATTTTGATGGGGAAACTGATGTTAAAGGAGACTCTGATGTAAGGGGGTACTCTAAGGATACCCTGACATAAGAAGAGGTTCTTATGTAAGGAGGACTCTGATGGGGACACTGATGTAAGGGTGAACTCTAATGGGGTTGCTGATATAAGATGGACTTTGATGGGGTCTCTGATGTAAGGGTGGTACTTTGATGGGGACACTAATGTAAAGGGGGGTTCTGATGGAGAACCTGATGTAAGGGTGGACTTTGATGGGGACCCTGATATAAGGGTGGACTTTGATGGGGACCCTGATATAAGGGGGACTCTGATAAAGACACTAATGCAAGGGTCACTATAATGGGGACACTAATGTAAAGGGGGATTCTGAAGGAGAACCTGATGTAAGGGTGGACTTTGATGGGGATGCTGATGTAAGGGGGGACTTTGATGGAGAACCTGATGTAAGGGTGGACTTTGATGGAGAACCTGATGTAAGGGTGGACTTTGATGGAGAACCTGATGTAAGGGTGGACTTTGATGGAGAACCTGATGTAAGGGTGGACTTTGATTCAGAACCTGATGTAAGGGTGGACTTTGATGGAGAACCTGATGTAAGGGTGGACTTTGATGGGGACCATGATGTAAGGGTGGACTTTGATGGAGAACCTGATGTAAGGGTGGACTTTGATGGAGAACTTGATGTAAGGGTGAACTTTGATGGAGAACCTGATGTAAGGGTGGACTTTGATGGGGACCCTGATGTAAGGGGGACTCTGATAAAGACACTGATGCAAGGGTGACTATAATGGGGACACTAATGTAAAGGGGGATTCTGATGGAGAACCTGATGTAAGAGTGGACTTTGATGAGGACCCTGATGTAAGGGTGGACTTTGATGGGGACCCTGATGTAAGGGGAACTCTGATAAAGACACTGATGCAAGGGTGACTATAATGGGGACACTAATGTAAAGGGGGGTTCTGATGGAGAACCTGATGTAAGGCTGGACTTTGATGAAGACCCTGATGTAAGGGTGGACTTTGATGAGGACCCTGATGTAGGGGTGTACTTTGATATGGACCCTGATGTAAGGGGGACTCTGATAAAGACACTGATGCAAGGGTGACTATAATAGGAACACTAATGTAAAGGGGGATTCTGATGGAGAACCTGATGTAAGGGTGGACTTTGATGGGGACCCTGATGTAAGGGGGGTCTCTGATGAAGACACTGATGTAAAGGAGGACTCAAATAGGGATGCTGATGTAAGGTTGGGGGGGATCTCATGTAAGGGGGAACTGTGATGGGGACTGTGACGTAAGAGGAGGACTCTGTTGGGGACTCTTTTCTACCGGTGAATATGTGTACAATATACAATGCGCTCCTCATACTGAACGGTTTGTAGACCTCCAGGGTAGAAGTGATGGACATCCCATGCTTCTCCCAGACTGCACCTGTCAGGCCAGACACAGCACTTGCCTGGGGCTGAGGGACTCCACTTGATGATGAAAGGTTCAGACTTCCCGTCTCGGTATATTGTGACATGTCAGGACTCTAATCCCGCACACATACTTACTAAGTACTTTCTTAGTTGATATTTCCTTTAAATTGTGCAAAAAAAAAACCCCAGAAAACCTCTTTTTAAAATGTGTCCTCGTAATTCCCACCTTGAAGGATACAAACCGTATAAACTGTTCTCCTAAGTCAGCGATGAAATGTGTCAGAAGAATGTAAAGCAACTTAAAAGCCTCTTTACAATTACTGTCAATCACAGTCAAACGCGATCGCGTTCTTTTTCTTTTAATTGTCAAAGTTTTAGCGGAATGGTATTTCCAGTCTCCCTCGATCGGGCGCCGCCCCCGGTATTGATGTAAAATAGATGAATCGCCTACTTTGATTACATTCGCAGAAGACAAAGCGAAGGTCGTGCTGTTCTGCCTCAGAAATGGAGCGATAAAAGAAAACAGCGCGCCGTTGTTATTGCTAAGTATTTCAAATTGATGGGGTTCTTGCATTATTAATATGCAGAAATGCGTGAGGTTCAAAAATTACAAAAGGGTTATTAAAAGACGAATGGAACATCGAAGGTTTTTGCAGTCAGCGGTAGGCATAGATCTGCGCGTCGAAAACTATTGTGACACGTATATCCATAAATGGTTAGATAGTCCCAAGAGTAATATTTTAATACCCGTGAATAACTGTTTTATGGAGACCATTTGAATGTCACACATAATGGAAAAATGGGCACATTCGATGAAGAGAAAATCGTAGGAAAAGGAGGTATAAAATACGCTCTATTACCAAAAGTATTGGGACGCCTGCCTTTCCACGCACATGAACTTTAACGGCATCCCAGTCTTCGTCCGTAGGGTTCAATATTGAGTTGGCCCACCCCTTCTCATGTTCGCACACATTTTTTGACTGTTCGCAAGTTCTGGTGCGAACTGAACCGGGGGGTGTTCGGCTCATCCCTACCGCAAAGGGAGACCCAAAGGAATGGGGCAGAACTTGACCATAAGGCCACATGCCCTCCGTGGGCAAGCCTGTGGATCTACGACCTACTAATTGGAGGTGAGTAAAGTGCTGCAGGCCTCATTTAGCTTGTTCCTAGTCTCAGTTCCTCCTCCAAAATTGACCACTTCCGTGCTTGCTGTTTTGAGCTGTCTCCATCCCCATACAGGGACCCACGGAGACACCTTTGGTGCATACAACCACTGGCACCTACCGGAGTCCATAGGAAGGATACACTATATTACCAAAATTACTGGGACGCCTGCTTTTACAGGCACATGAACTTTAATGGCATCCCAGTCTTAGTCCGTAGGGTTCAATATTGAGTTGGCCCACACTTTGCAGCTATAACAGCTTCAACTCTTCTGGGAAGGCCGTCCACAAGGTTTAGGAGGGTGTCTATGGGAATGTTTGACCATTCTTCCAGAAGAGCATTTGTGAGGTCAGGCACTAATGTTGGACAAGAAGGACTGGCCCGCAGTCTCTGCTCTAATTCATCCCAAAGGTGTTCGGGTATCGGGTTGAGGTTAGGACTGTGCATTCCAGTCAAGTTCCTCCACCCCAAACTCGCTCATCCATGTCTTTATGGACCTTGCTTTGTTCACTGGTCCAAATCATTTGGCGGAGGGGGGATTATGGTGTGGGGTTGTTTTTCAGGGGTTGGGCTTGGCCCCTTAGTTCCAGTGAAGGGAATTCTTAAGGCGTCAGCATACCAAGACATTTTGGACAATTTCATGTTTCCAACTTTGTGGGAACAGTTTGGGGATAGCCCCTTCCTGTTCCAACATGACTGTGCATCAGTGCACAAAGCAAGGTCTATAAAGACATGAATGAGCGAGTTTGGGGTGGAGGAACTTAAATGGCCTGCATAGAGTCCTGACCTCAACCCGATAGAACACCTTTGGGATGAATTAGAGTGGAGACGGTGAGCCAGGCCTTCTCATCCACATCAGTGCCTGACCTCACAAATGTGCTTCAGGAAGAATGGTCAAACATTCCCATGGACACACTCCTAAACCTTGTGGATGGCCTTCTCAGAAGAGCTGAAGCTGTTTTAGCTGCAAAGGGTGGGCAAACTCAATATTGAACCCTATAGACTAAGACTGGGATGCAATTAAAGTCCATGTGGGTTTAAAGTCGGGCATCCCAATATTTTGGTAATATAGTGTATATTTAAGCCTCCAGCACAGTGGCCTACAGGTTATGTCCCATACCCGTATAAGGGGCTTGAGATGATGAGGGTGGTCTCTCGCATTATTCCCTTCTGAGCACCCCTGAAAGTTGTGATGGGGCTGCAAGGGAAATGGAAGGGCACAAGTGACAGGAAAATGGTACTGAAAACTTGAACTGGGGAGCACCGGTGTTAAGTAAGCAGAGGCATTGAGGTAAGCAGAAGCAGTGAGGGTACCCAGAATACTCCAAGACCAGTGGAGATCAGAGCCGGGTCACAGTTGAGCAGGAAAGTACCAGATCATGAGTAGGATCAAGGCCAGGGAGGAGCAGAGATTGGCAACCTGTTGGATGTAAGGTACAGAATTAAAAGGCAAAATCTTGGTAGGGGGTCCAGGCCAAGGTTAGTAACATAACAGTGAGGGAATCAAGAACACACCACGTCTAGTAGAGATCAAAGCTGGGTCACAGTTAAGAAAGAAGTCACCAAATAATGAGCAGGATCAAAGTCAGGGGTGAGCAGAGGTTGGCAAGATGCTGGCAGCGAGGTACAGAATTGATAGGCAAAATCTTGGTTGAGAGTCCAGGCCGAGGTCCGTAACACAGCAGGGAGGGCAACCAGAACACATCAAGTCTAGTAGAGATCAGAGCCTGGTAAGAAGCCGAGTTCAGTAACAGGCACAAAATCTTGAGCAGGATCAAGGAATAAGCAGAGGATGGCAACCTGTTGTCCATGAGGTATAAATTGAGAGGCAAAATCTTGGCCAAGAGTCCAGGTTGAGACCGGTTTCAGAGTGGTGAGAATACACTAAGTTCAATAGAGATCAGAGCCAGGTTGCAAGCTGAGCAGAAAGGCATCAAATTGTAAACAGGATCAAGGTCAGGGCAAGCTGAGGTTGGCAGGATGCTGGCAGTGAGGTACTGAATTGATAGACAAAATCTTGGTCATGAGTCGAGGCAGAGGTCAGTAACACAGTGGTGAGGGCAACCAGACTACACCAGGTCCAGTAGAGACCAGAGCCTGGTCACAAACTGAGTTCCATAGCAGTTGAGCAGGAAGGCACCAAATCGTGGGCAAAATTTATGGACAAGCAGAAGTTGGCAACCTGGCTGCTGTAAGAAACAGAATCAAGAAGCAAAATCTTGGTCAAGAGTCCTGTCTGAGGCTGATAACACAGCCATGAGAGCACCCAGAATGCACCGGTCCAACAGACAGCTAGATAAAACCGGGTCACAAGCTGTTCGGCAACAGTCAAGTAGGAAGACACCAAATCATGAGAAGGATCAAGGGAGGAGCAGAGGTTGGCAAAGTTCTGGCAGCGAGGTACAGAATCAATAGACAAAGGCTTGACCAAGAGTCCAGGCCAAGGTCGAGTTCTTACCCTTGAAAAATGTCTGTGACACTCGCTGCCACACCAGATGTGAAGGTAACAGAGTTTAAAATATATTAACTTTCATCCGTGAGGTTTTTATGAATGACCCTTAGTGGTCCTTCTTAATGTTGGGTTAAACAAAAACTACTACTTTTTGTTGACCCTCAAGAGTGTCTTTACCAAAATGACATAACCAATCAAGGGGCCCCAGGGGCGTGCTGAGAAGTGTTGAAGTGTTACTTCAGCAGACACTTCCTTAATGCCAGTTCTTCTAACTATATTAATATTTCCAGGTGACAAGGTTTCCAATCTTACAATGATCATATAATTGAATAGAATTAAATCATGATTTGATAGACATCAAAAACGATATTGATTTTATTCATATTCTACTTAGGAGATTTCATTCATCCCACCTGTCTTCTGGACATTATAGCACAGGCATGTTTGGCATCTGCTTGGTTGTTATTTTCTTATACATTTGAGGAGACACTTGTTACAAATGTAATCTTATCACATCAGGATTTGTGGAATAAGAATTGATTTTGGTTCTCTTAGTTAAATAACTACCAGATCAGGATGTGTATTGTTTAAAAACATTCCTGGATTGCTGTATTGACTGACTACCTGATGATAGCTATTATCAGATTCAGGTTTAATGGAGGTTTACGACACCCAATTATGGGCAGGACAGCTTAGAGCCCGTTGAAGGATCTAGTGGAGGTTTTATGAGATGGCAATTTTATGACAGGGCTTAATTAGAAGTCTGTTGAAGACTTGCAAACCTTGGCTATATACTGTTTAGGAAGGGGGTTGGTGGGTTATATGAAATTTGTCAGTTCTCTGCCTAGCCCTACAGACACAAAAGATTTCTAATTGTTTTGTAAAATTTGGGAAAACGAGGGTAACACTGAGATCCTCACAAATACTTGTTCTCCCCACTCAGTTTTGGGTTCATTGGACCTCATTGTTATTGCAAGAACGGCAGCCTATATTCACCTCTATGGGTGCATAGGACAAAGCAGGAGCACAACTGGGAGACAGTTTCCCCCCTAGGCCCGGGGTCTCCAAAACCTCTAAACAAAGGGCAGATTTACTGTCCATCAATCTTCAGGAGGGTGGGACTGTCACCATTTGAGTAGAAAATGTCCCAGTGGCAATGGGTGTAGATAATGTCTCAGGCTTAGTGGTCAGTGAGAGTAAAAAAATGATATAGCGCCTGGTCAGTAGGAGGAGCAATAGTGCCCCATCATTAGTATTAGTGGTAGGATCACTGCCCCATCTTTGGTGTCAGTGGTAGGATCTGTGTCCCATCATTGGTATCAGTGGTAGGATCAGTGCCCCATCATTAGCGTCAGTGGTAGAATCAGTGCCCCATTGTTGGTGTTGGTGGGAGACTAGTGCCCCATTGTTGGTGTTAGTGGGGGGGGGGGCTAGTGCCCCATTGTTGGTTCCAGTGGAAGTAATAGTGCCCCATCATTAGTGTCAGTTGAAAGAAAAAAAAATCATTGGTGTAAGTGGTAGGATCAGTGCCCCATCATTGGTCTCAGTGGTAGGATCAGTGCCCCATCATTGGTGTCAGTGGTAGAATCAGTGCCCCTTTGTTGGTGTCGGTGGGGGACTAGTGCCCATCATCTGTTTCAGTGGGGGGACTAATGCCCCATTGTTAGTGTCATTGGGGGGACTAGAAGTGCCCAGTCATTGGTTTCAGTGAAGAGGACTAGTGCCCTATTGTTGGTGTCAATGGAAATAATAGCGCCCATCATTGGTGTCAGTGGCAAGAAAAATTCCCCTTCATTGGTGTCAGTGGAGGCTACGAGTCCCCCATCGTTAGTGTCATTGGTGGGACTAGTAGTGCCCAGTCATTGGTTTCAGTGAAGGGGATTAATGCCCCATTTTTGGTGCCATTAGGGGGGACTAGTGCCCTGTTGTTGGTGTTTTTGGGAGGAATAGTGACTCGTCAGTGAAAGGAATAATGTCCCATCATTGGTGTCAGTGGGAGGAATAGTGTCCCATCATTGGTATCAGTGGAGGAATAGTGTCCCATCATTGGTATCAGTGGGAGGAATAGTGTCCTATCATTGGTATCAGTGGGGGGAATAGTGTCCCATCATTGGTATCAGTGGGAGGAATAGTGCCCCATCATTGGTATCAGTGGGAGGAATAGTGCCCCATCATTGGTATCAGTTGGAGGAATAGTGTCCTATCATTGGTATCAGTGGGGGGAATAGTGTCCCATCATTGGTATCAGTGGGAGGAATAGTGCCCCATCATTGGTATCAGTGGGAGGAATAGTGCCCCATCATTGGTATCAGTGGGAGGAATAGTGTCCCATCATTGGTATCAGTGGGAGGAATAGTGCCCCATCATTGGTATCAGTGGGAGGAATAGTGTCCCATCATTGGTGTCAGTGAGAGGAATAGTGCCCCATCATTGGTATCAATGGGAGGAATAGTGTCCCATCATTGGTATCAGTGGGAGGAATAGTGCCCCATCATTGGTGTCAGTGAGAGGAATAGTGCCCCATCATTGGTATCAGTGGGAGGAATAGTGCCCCATCATTGGTATCATTGAGAGGAATAGTGCCCCATCATTGGTATCAGTGGGAGGAATAGTGTCCCATCATTGGTGTCAGTGAGAGGAATAGTGCCCCATCATTGGTATCAGTGGGAGGAATAGTGCCCCATCATTGGTATCATTGAGAGGAATAGTGCCCCATCATTGGTATCAGTGGGAGGAATAGTGCCCCATCATTGGTATCAGTGGGTGTAATAGTGCCCCATCATTGGTGTCAGTGGGAGTAATAGTGCCCCATCATTGGTGACAGTGGGAGGAATAGTGCCCCATCATTGGTGTTAGTGGAAGGATCAGTGTCCTGAGGGGTTATTCTTTGCTCCTCCACATTCCTGAGGCACGTTAGAGCCATGATGAATATACGGAGTCACCAGCCGGTAGGAGTAGTAAGAGGCGATCCCAAGCGCTCGGGAAAACATTTAACCAACCATAGCATTACCAGGACGGCGGCGCGCCCGCAGCGAGCGGCGTAACGTAACGCGTTTTTTCTTTCTAGTCGAAAATTGAAATTTATTGATTTCACAGCAAAGTGACTGCAGGCGGCGGGAGCAGCGGGAGTCCCACTCGCCGCAGAGAACATCTTTATTAAAATTGTACAGCTCGACGTGGTTCTTCTACGCCCACTGAAAGACAAAAAAATATATATTGTTCCTTTTTATTTTGGTAATGACATTTTTTTTTTATTTTTTTATTTTTTTCATAAAAATATGTTCCGGAACCCGCCGTCCTGAAAAGGTTTTAGTTACCAAGGAAACTGCCAGCTAGTTAACTGAACCTGTAGAGTGCGGATTCCCCGCTCCCCTCCCCCCCTCCCCTCCGTTCTTTTTGATACAAAGTAATAAAGCTCAACTCATAACAGGCGAGATGTAATACAATGTATCCAAAACCGAAGAACACAAACGTCCTTACCGGCTCCATTCCGTGCAAAAGTGCGCTCGAGGAACGCGCAAAAAAAAAAAAAAACGTGCATAGCTATTAAAGTGTTATTAAACCTAAAACCTAAAAATTTCATATAGTGCAGCTTACCGGTCATTAGATGTGGCGGCTGCATTCGTTTTCATTTATGTTTGGGCCCCGCCCTCTATTTTGACCTGGTAATCTGGGCGGTATCAGTGGGAGGAATAGTGCCCCATCATTGGTGTCAGTGGGAGGAATAGTGCCCCATTATTGGTATCAGTGGGAGGAATAGTGCCCCATCATTGGTATCTGTGGGAGAAATAGTGCCCCCATCATTGGTGTCAGTGGGAGGAATAGTGCCCCATCATTGGTGTCAGTGGGGGGAATAGTGCCCCATCATTGGTATCAGTGGGAGGAATAGTGCCCCATCATTGGTATCAGTGGGAGGAATAGTGCCCCATCATTGGTATCAGTGGGAGGAATAGTGCCCCATTATTGGTATCAGTGGGAGGAATAGTGCCCCATCATTGGTATCAGTGGGAGGAATAGTGTCCCATTATTGGTATCAGTGGGAGAAATAGTGCCCCCATCATTGGTATCAGTGGGAGGAATAGTGCCCCATCATTGGTATCAGTTGGGAGGAATAGTGTCCCATCATTGGTATCAGTGGGATGAATAATGTCCCATCAGTGGGGGGAATAGTGTCCCATCATTGGTATCAGTGGGAGGAATAGTGCCCCATCATTGGTATCAGTGGGAGGAATAGTGCCCCATCATTGGTATCAGTGGGAGGAATAGTGCCCCATCATTGGTATCAGTGGGATGAATAATGTCCCATCAGTGGGGGGAATAGTGTCCCATCATTGGTATCAGTGGGAGGAATAGTGCCCCATCATTGGTATCAGTGGGAGGAATAGTGCCCCATCATTGGTATCAGTGGGAGGAATAGTGCCCCATCATTGGTGTCAGTGGGAGGAATAGTGCCCCATCATTGGTATCAGTGGGGGGAATAGTGCCCCATCATTGGTGTCAGTGGGAGGAATAGTGTCCCATCATTGGTATCAGTGGGAGGAATAGTGCCCCATTATTGGTATCAGTGGGAGGAATAGTGCCCCATCATTGGTATCAGTGGGAGGAATAGTGTCCCATTATTGGTATCAGTGGGAGAAATAGTGCCCCCATCATTGGTATCAGTGGGAGGAATAGTGCCCCATCATTGGTATCAGTTGGGAGGAATAGTGTCCCATCATTGGTATCAGTGGGATGAATAATGTCCCATCAGTGGGGGGAATAGTGTCCCATCATTGGTATCAGTGGGAGGAATAGTGCCCCATCATTGGTATCAGTGGGAGGAATAGTGCCCCATCATTGGTATCAGTGGGAGGAATAGTGCCCCATCATTGGTATCAGTGGGATGAATAATGTCCCATCAGTGGGGGGAATAGTGTCCCATCATTGGTATCAGTGGGAGGAATAGTGCCCCATCATTGGTATCAGTGGGAGGAATAGTGCCCCATCATTGGTATCAGTGGGAGGAATAGTGTCCCATCATTAGTATCAGTGGGAGGAATAGTGCCCCATCATTGGTATCAGTGGGGGGAATAGTGCCCCATCATTGGTGTCAGTGGGAGGAATAGTGTCCCATCATTGGTATCAGTGGGAGGAATAGTGCCCCATCATTGGTATTAGTGGGAGGAATAGTGCCCCATCATTGGTATCAGTGGGGGGAATAGTGCCCCATCATTGGTATCAGTGGGGGGAATAGTGCCCCACATTGGTGTCATTGATAGGAATTGCGCCCTAATGTTGGTGTCTTTGGGGGAGGAACTGTACCCTTCATTGGTGTCAGTGAATAAATAGTGCCCCGAGGGCCAGATAAAAGCAAGCAAAGGGCAGCCATGATCTGCCTGCATTGTATAGAGAAGCGCAGAGTCCCTGTGATGACATCACTGGACCTATAATAAGGGATATAATGAAAACAGAAAGATCGATATGTTGATAATGGGGTGGGGGGGCCAGGAGAGGAGTAATAGAAGCAGATTGAAGGAAAGTATGGATGCTCCTGAGTGTGAAGAGTCCGGTGTCAGGCATCATAAATTAAATGGAATATCAAAGAAGTCTTAGAAAAATATTTGACTTTGTTATTTATCCAGTCCTGACAGATGACTCCATTAACTGTCAGGCAATGATTGGATCCAGAGCTACGTGTCACCTCCGGGTACAGCGGAGAGGGGAATGGATTTGTTTAGAAATGAGAAAGTAAAAGAAAAAAAAAATTAAATAAATCAAAAATTCTTTATAATTCATAAGAGTTGCTATATATATCTGCGGGGGGGGGGGGGGGGGGGGTATGAATATTTATGGCTTATTCATTTTGCTACTGAGGGACTGGGAGGGATCTACTGTTGAGGGAGGGGTCTATTGTTGCTGACTCCTGGAGGGTTTATTAAAGCTCATGGGGGTCTTTTGTTGCTGGGGGGGGTATTGAAGCTCACAGGGGTCTTTTGTTGCTGGGGGATATTGAAGCTCATGGGGGTCTTTTCTTGCTGGGGGGTATTGAAGCTCACGGGGGTCTTTTGTTGCTGGGGGGTATTGAAGCTCACGGGGGTCTTTTGTTGCTGGGGGATATTGAAGCTCACAGGGGTCTTTTGTTGCTGGGGGGTTATGAAGCTCACAGGGGTCTTTTGTTGCTGGGGGATATTGAAGCTCACAGGGGTCTTTTGTTGCTGGGGGGTATTGAAGCTCACAGGGGTCTTTTGCTGCTGGGGGGTATTGAAGCTCACGGGGGTCTTTTGTTGCTGGGAAGGTATTGAAGCTCACATGGGTCTTTTGTTGCTGGGGGATATTGAAGCTCACAGGGGTCTTTTGTTGCTGGGGGGGTATTGAAGCTCACAGGGGTCTTTTGTTGCTGGGGGATATTGAAGCTCATGGAGGTCTTTTCTTGCTGGGGGGTATTGAAGCTCACGGGGGTCTTTTGTTGCTGGGGGGTATTGAAGCTCACGGGGGTCTTTTGTTGCTGGGGGGGTATTGAAGCTCACAGGGGTCTTTTGTTGCCTGGGGGATATTGAAGCTCACAGGGGTCTTTTGTTGCTGGGGGGGTATTGAAGCTCACGGGGGTCTTTTGTTGCTGGGGGGGGTATTTGTTGCAGGGGTCCATTGTTGCTGACTGCTGGAAAGTCTATTGAAGCTCAAGGGGGTCTTTTGTTGCTGGGGGGGTATTGAAGCTCATCAGGGGCTTTTGTTGCTGGGGGGGTATTTTGTTGCAGGGGTCCATTGTTGCTGACTGCAGGAGGATCTCTTGAAGCTCAAGGGGGTCATTTGTTGCTGGGGGGGCAATGAAGCTCATGGGGATCTTTTGTTGCTGGGGGGGTATTTTGTTGCAGTGGTCCATTGTTGCTGACTGCAGGAGGGTCTATTGAAGCTCATGGGGGTCTTTTGTTGCTAGGGGGGTATTTTGTTGCAGGGGTCCATTTTTGCTGACTGCTGGAGAGCCTATTGAAGCTCACGTGGGTCATTTGTTGCTGAGGGGGCAATGAAGCTCATTGGGGGCTTTTGTTGCTGTGGGGGGGTATTTTCTTTCAGGGGTCCATTTTTGCTGACTGCTGGAGAGTCTATTGAAGCTCAAGGGGGTCTTTTGTTGCTGGGGGGAGCAATGAAGCTCATCTGGGGCTTTTGTTGCTGGGGGGGGGTTATTTTGTTGCAGGGGTCTATTTTTGCTGACTGCTGGAGGATCTATTGAAGCTTATGGGGGTCATTTGTTGCTGGGGGGGGTATTTTGTTGCAGGGGTCCATTTTTGCTGACTGCAGGAGGGTCTATTGAAGCTCATGGTGGCTTTTGTTGCTACAAAATTATATTGGTTCTGTGTCCTCTAAAAGGGGTGGTACTGGGAGTACTTGGGTAGGGGGTGGAGCCAAGGAACGGTGCTTGGAGATGGGTAGGGGGGGCGGAGACAAGGGTTGAGTACCTGCACCTATTCCCTGAGAAAAAAAAAAAGCCCTGCCTATTATTAATATATTTTTGGAGGATTCTTTGGTTCTACCCTGCTTACAAAATTGCCTTGATATAGAAGGATAAGGAGTGCGGCTGTAGATTGATGACTATCCAGAACCAGGACCGGGACAAGGGGTGGGGCAGAAGGAACGGCTGCCCTGTAGGGATGGGGCCACCGCAAGTTCCTTCTACTATAAGCCTGAAAGGAGTAGTGACCGCGGCATCACTACTTCTGTCAGCTCAGCGCGGGAAGCGGCGAGGAGAGGAGGAGAGGAGCCGGGAGGAGGTGAGGGCTGTACTCTCTCTCCCTCTCCTCCTCCTCATAAGCTTTGCTCTCTGGACACTGGATGATCTTGTCCCGGAACTGTCCAGAACTTCAAGTTTTTTTTAAACGTTACCAAAATTAATCACTCCAGACATTTTAGATCTCGGAATACAGTGGTGTTTATTATCTTACAATACTTATTTTATTGCTCTGTAGGAAAGGAACAAAGAGCCATTCATACGTATAGCCGTTCCCATCAGTTATATATACATACAGTAGTTACTTCTCATAATTAACATTCAAAATCACACAATTCCGATCTTCAACCCACGAAATCTGGAATGTGTCCGACCTCATTTTCACATCATATAAAAATGTTGCCGTTTTCCTGCTGATGTGGTCATTATCCGCCATTTTCTTTTTTTTTTTTCCTTTAGGGGGCAGATATTTTTTTTGGTAAACCTCATAGAGCTTGCTTGCAGTGCAAATGGAAAAGGGTTTGGTAGAAAAAAAAAAAGGAAAATGATACTTTCCTACTCCTTTGGATTTTGGGAGTGTGCACGTAGAGCTGTTCCTTTCTGAAATTTCACACATCATTTTCACCTTCTTGGAATTTAGTATTTTATGTAGAAGTGGATAAAAAAAAAAAACTGAAAGTCTAATTCCTGTAAAAGAACAAGTGGCTGATGTTTAAAGTCGAAGGAATTCCGGAGTTTGAAAGCAGAGGTTGACTGTACAAAGGCTGGAACGTTCTCATCCATGTTCTCTGCTTTTGGAGGGGTCTTCAGGGTCTTCAGGTTGGCCCCTTGCCTGCTGACTATGGACCTTGACTTTTGAGGAGGCTATATTCTTTGGAAGGTGTGTGCCCTGGGGGAAACCTTTGGAGTAGTTTTACTTCAGATTAAAGTCCATCTTACCCTGAAATACACAGACTCTGAGCACTGGAGGACCCGGATACAGATTTGGGGCCTCTATGCCCAAATCAGCAATGACTGCTTCACCCTCCTCTAGACTGTGAGACTCAGAGCAGATGGTAATATAATCAGCTCAAAACACCCTGATGCTGGGGTCTCCTGCTCTAATCTGTTTACTAAGGTGTCTTTCTCCCATGGTATCATTTGGCCATTGTGTGCCTCCTAGGTGTGAATTCCCATTGTTAATTGAGTCACCTATTGTTTCAGTCTGTCTGCTAATCCTCTAGAGATTTGGACAGCCCTAGGTCTTCTGACAGCTAGGTCTTCTGGAAAAAAAAACTGACAGCTCCGGTCAGAGCCACTGTACTAACCATCCAAAGTTAGTACAGCGAACTCCCCCGATGAGCTGTTGTCTTCCGAAAGGGGATGGCCTCCTCGCCTGAACACTCCAATCAGTGCTCTCTGCCATTGGTTGAGAGCACTGATCGGGAGTCAGTCGGCTGCTGGGGTCTCCTGCTCTAATCTGTTTACTAAGGTGTCTTTCTCCCATGGTATCATTTCCCCATTGTGTGCCTCCTAGGTGTGAATTCCTATTGTTAATCGAGTCACCTATTGTTTCAGTCTGTCTGCTAATCCTCTAGAGATTTGGACAGCTCTAGGTCTTCTGGCAGCTAGGTCTTCTGAAAAAAAAAAAAAAGACAGCTCCGGTTGGAGCCACTTTACTAACCATCCAAAGTTAGTACAGCAAAGTCCCCCGATGAGCTGTTATCTTCCGAAAGGGGAACGTCCCCCTCCCCAGAACACCTTTAATCAGTGCTCTCTGCCATTGGCTGAGAGCGCTGATTCTGAGTCGGTCCGCTGCTGGGGTCTCCTGCTCTAATCTGTTTACTAAGGTGTCTTTCTCCCATGGTGTGCCTCCTAGGTGTGAATTCCCATTGTTAATTGAGTCACCTATTGTTATAATCTGTCAGCTAATCCTCTAGAGCAGTGATGGCGAACCTTGGCACTCCAGATGTTTTGGAACTACATTTCCCATGATGCTTAACTACACTGCAGAGTGCATGAGCATCATGGGAAATGTAGTTCCAAAATATCTGGGGTGCCAAGCTTTGCCATCACTGCTCTAGAAATTTGGACAGCCCAAGGTCTTCAGACGATGTCCAAGGAGAAGAAACGCATCGGGAAGGACTCCACTGCCGCTATTCAATTTTAAAAGCGCTTATTTGATCCACTAAATTCGGGCGTTCCCGGTCCAGTGATTTGGAGATTCCAAGCGTCCGTCTACACTTGTTGTCCATACAACACAAGCTCGTTTGACTCAGAACATATGTTCTCTTGGGTTTAAACGTTTTGGTAGGCCTTCTGTTTATCGGCGCCGGTTCCCCTCACTTTAGTCATACATCCATGTTCACTCTTTGGATATCAACATGAAGTTTTTGAACTTTTTCTAAACAGTGCTCCTCGCTGAGGAGCGTGCTGTGATTGACCAAAGCATGCAGGTCAGGTATATGCTTTGGCCAATCATCATACAGCAATGCACTGTGGTCTTGCAGTGCATTATGGGGCACTCGAATTTGCCACAAACGCCCCCATAAAATTCACTGTTTGGCGAACGGGTGAACACCCGATGTTCGAGTCGAACTTACGCTCGACTCGAAGCTCATCCCTGCTTTGCGGGAGCCACACCTAGTACTTGGGTGAGGCTGGCCTCAGCAGGTCCCCCTGAAGAATGGGGTTTGCCTGGTTTTTGGCCAGGCGGACCATGAGTACCCCAGGAGTCTTGTGCCCCAGGGGATTAGGGAAAGGGTTCTTTCTCTTCGGACCATATTGATAGCTCGGCATAGATGGATTGAAATTTTGTCTGGTTCCTGCTGAACCGGACCATTATTCGATCTGTCTATGGCCGGCCTTAGTCTCGAGTGTGCACACCCCACCGTGGAATAATACCAGAAGGTCTGCAGCACTATATACTTTTGACAGGTTCTCACCCTCACTTCCTTAATTCATCGACGTTCCTTGTCCCACCCCTCCTCCCTTTCCTTCTGGAACACTTTGATGTGTAGAAGAGATTTTGGTGCCCACATTTTCTATGTTGAAATAATATTCCAAATAGGCAGGTTGTCACATCCCATGGATATGACTTTGATTATTATTTCAGAATAATCTAAAATGCTTGACATATGCAAATCATTGTCAGGAAACCATCACCCAAACTCATTCATTCAAAACCCCCTTGCAGGCCAACCTTGTCCATTTCACAAACTATATAGAATCCAGATGGTTAGGTTCTTTGTTTTTTTTTTGTTTTTTTTTGTTTTTTTTATAGAATCCCTATTTTGCATGTTAGAAATGATTGGAAAAGGAAGAAAAAAAAAATGTTAGCAGCTTGAAATGTCATTAATGTGGACAGGAAGTCCAGCAGGAGGTCCCGTAAATTGGATCCACATTTCTGCTTTACCTCCTTGGTCTTCAGTTTATACGAAGAAGGTAGATTACACAGATAAATCTGCAGTATAGAAATCAGCTAGCCTGAGCTGAAACATCTCATTGCCCGCAAGCTGGATGTGATGGATCCTAATTTCATCACCCCCCCCCCCTCCCCCCCCTGTGTCACTTATTATTGTAGATGATTGCCTTCTGAAGCATCATTACATCGCCCGGGTATTCATTTAATAATTGATGTTAAGCGGTTGCCTAGTAATGTGAGCAATTTTATCATATAGAGATACTTACATAGATATATCTTTATTAAAGTTGATCTTCGGGATTGGAAAATATCATGTAAATACGTTTGTCATGTGTCATATTGTCAAATTCTTCTTGAATCTCGGTGATCTTTGTGTATTTCCTCCAGATCTGTGCAGTAATCCAGTGTGAGACTTCCTGTAATAAAGACCGCCCACTGCTGACCTCTCTCCTTGTGCAGGGTGACTGGTCTTGTCTCCACCCCCCTCCTGTAGTTTTCTACAGGCACCCTGTAGTGGGTGGAGCCTGCTTGGCCCCTCCCACAGCTCTGTTCTCTCTCCTTGTGCAAGGTGATTGGTCTTGTCTCCGCCCCCTCCTGTAGTTTTCCTGCAGTGGGTGGAGCCTAATGGGCCCCTCCCACAGTTCTGCTCTCTCTCCTTTTGCAGGGCAACTGGACTTGTCTCCGCCCCCTCCTGTAGTTTTCCTGCAGTGTGTGGAGCCTGATGGGCCCCTCCCACAGCTCTGCGCTCTCTCTCTCCTTTTGCAGGGCAACTGGTCTTGTCTCCGCCCCCTCCTATAGTTTTCCTGCAGTGGGTGGAGCCTGATGGGCCCCTCCCACAGCTCTGCTCTCTCTCTCCTTTTGCAGGCGACTGGTCTTGTCTCTGCCCCCTCCTATAGTTTTCCTGCAGTGGGTGGAGCCTGATGGGCCCCTCCCACAGCTCTGTTCTCTCTCCTTGTGCAAGGTGATTGGTCTTGTTTCTGCCCCCTCCTGTAGTTTTCCTGCAGTGGGTGGAGCCTGATGGGACCCTCCCACAGCTCTGCTCTCTCTCTCCTTGTGCAGGGCGACTGGTCTTGTCTCCGCCCCTCCTGTTGTTTTCCTGCAGTAGGTGGAGCCTGATGGGCCCCTCCCACAGCTCT
Organism: Aquarana catesbeiana; assembly: GCF_042186555.1. Lineage (NCBI taxonomy): Eukaryota > Metazoa > Chordata > Amphibia > Anura > Ranidae > Aquarana > Aquarana catesbeiana. The sequence goes on along the minus strand of NC_133332.1, from coordinate 312,629,072 downwards.
GCTCTCTCTCCTTGTGCAGGGCGACTGGTCTTGTCTCTATCCCTCTCCTGTGGTTTTCCTGCAGTGGGTGGAGCCTAATGGGCCCCTCCCACAGCTCTGCTCTCTCTCCTTGTGCGGGACGACTGGTCTTGTGTCCACCCCCTCCTGTAGTTTGCTACTGGCAGCCTGTAGTGGGTGGGGGTCTGCTGGGTCCTTCCCACCAGGGCCAGGACAAGGGGTGGGTAGGAGGGGCGGCTGCCCCCTGGGCACTGTGGTATCTTATGGTGGGAGGGGGAATTTGGAGGGTTGGCAAGGGGTAAGAATTGTTCTAGGGGGGTAAAAAGGGGTGGGGGGGATTGTATTGGGAGAGGAGATGGGGAAGAGGATTTGTGCCAGGAGGGGGAATTTGGGGGGGTTGTGCTAAAAGTGGTGATATGGTAGGAGGCGGGATTTCAGCAGGGCGGGGCTGATTTGTACTAGGAGGACGGTTTTTTTGGGGGGGGGAGTCTCATATTTCTACAAAGGGGGGCACAGTTTGGCATGTTTGCCCTGGGCTCTAGGCAGGGCCGTCTTTAACACAGCGTAAAGGGGCAGCTGCCCCGGGCCCAGCCATTGTTGTGGGACCCAATGCAGCTTCCCCTTGAGCCCGCACTGCCTGCAAATAGTTGATAGGTGGAATCGGGAGAGCCCAAGAAAATGTTTGCCCAGGGTCTAATCAATATTAAAGTTGGCCATGGCTCTAGGTGACCTTGTCCCGGCACTGCCTCCCACAGCTCAGTGGTTGGGATTTGAACCAACGACCCTAGTGCCACTAGGCGGAAGTGCTGACTTTTTAGCCACTGGATTTCTTTTGGTTTATTTCATCTGGTAATCCTACAAATAGCACACTTCCTGTCCATGGGTGGCTACGTCACTCCTCAGCTGTATCTATGGAGGGAGCCATGGTTGTCCCTATTTGGCCACTCTCCAGATATGGACTTCCAAACGTGTCCGTGTCTCTTCATCTCCATTATATGGGGGGGCAGGGCAGTTTAGAGAAGATAGCCAAGGAGGACACTTCATTTTTTGGTGGGATCAACAAGTATTCCCTATACTTGCTAGAAAATGAATGCGGCCACGTGGTCTGGTGAGCTGCAACATATTGCATTTGCATTCCTTTAATAATTATAGAGCTGCATGAATTTGTTTTGGGCTTAATGAGATGACCGGGTGTTGCTGTACAATAAGAATAGCCTATGGTCTATTTAACATTTTGGTCATGTATCCCACCCGGTCCTCTCTGGTTCTCCATTCTTTGAAGACAGTGTGTGAAATCAACTTGTGAAGAGTTCTCCCATTGCTGGTTCCTGCAAGGTCATGGCAACAAAAGAAATTACTAACAGTGTCTGTGTGCCCAGGCGAAAGAGAAAAGGGGGATAGAAAGGAATGGCCAGCTTGGCACGGGAAAAGAATGTGAGGTGGACAAGGGTTACTCTAATACACTTATAAATATCTCCAGGCCGTTTTGTCTAGATGTCATTCAAGAAATTCCTCACCATTTCATAGGTGTCATGTCCTATTTAGATGCAAGTGATTTCCCTGACCAGAGGGGATAACACAGCCTAAAACAAAATCTTATCCACCATGAGAATGTTATTTCAGGTTGGGCCTTCTGTGATGCAGATTTTTTATTTTTTTTGTGTATACAAAGTAGGCAGGGCATGAAGTGACCATATAAATGATCCAATAATACATAGTAACGTAGTTAGGTTAAAGTAATGATAGAAAACCTCCAAAAATTTGCATTTTTATTCTCATTTATTTTGCATGACAACTATTATCTTTTTAGCTATCTATAAGAATGACATTCTGTTCACAAATAGAATAGGGGCATTCTTCCTACTATCCACCAATGTAAGGAGCATTCTTCCCACTGATCACCAATGTAAGGAACATTCTTCTTACTGATCACCAATGTAAGGAACATTCTTCTCACTGACCACCAATGTAAGGGACATTCTTCTCACTGATCACCAATGTAAGGGACATTCTTCTCACTGATCACCAATGTAAGGAACATTCTTCTCACTGATCACCAATGTAAGGGACATTCTTCCCACTGATCACCAATGTAAGGAACATTCTTCCCGCTGATCACCAATGTAAGGAACATTCTTCCCTCTGACCTCCAATATAAGGAACATTCTTCCCACTGGCCACCAATATAGGAAACATTCTTTCCACTAACCACCAATGTAAGGAGCATTCTCCCCACTGACCACCAATGTAAGGAACATTCTCCCCACTGGCCACTATTGTAAGGAACATTCTTCCCACTGACCACCATTGTAAGGAACATTCTTCCCACTGATCACCATTGTAAGGAACATTCTTCCCACTGATCACCATTGTAAGGAATGTTCTTCCCACTGTGCCAATGTAAGGAGCATTCTTCCCCACTAATCACCAATGTAAGGGACATTCTTCCCACTGATCACCAATGTAAGGAACTTCTTCTCACTGATCACCAATGTAAGGGGCATTCTTCTCACTGACCACCAATGTAAGGAACATTCTTCTCACTGATCACCAATGTAAGGGACATTCTTCTCACTGATCACCAATGTAAGGAACATTCTTCCCACTGATCACCAATGCATACCTTCCAACTGTCCCTGATTTGGAACAATGTCCCTCTGTCCCCCTTTCCTCCTCATTTGTCCCTAATTTTGGTCTGATCTATATACCTGTATTAAAAATGCACTATTTGTCTATGAAAAACTGTTTTACAGTGTTAAACTTTTCCTCCCATTTCTAAATTGCTGCATTTGTACATTTCAAAAGCCAATATAAAGGAATAGTTTTGATAATATAAAGCACTTGTGGGTTTTAACCAATCATTTTTTGCGTATTAATTCTCCTTGCAAGGGGGCATGGCAGGGGGGGCATCCTATTAATGCATACTTTTGCTTATGGGTGTTCCTCATTCCCATCTCAGAAAGTTGGGAGTTATGCCAATGTAAGGAGCATTCTTCCTACAACCTCCAATGATTTTTTTTTTAGCAGGGGTTTCCTGATACCTGGAAATTCTTTCAAGTGTTCCTCTAGGTTTTAAAAGGTTAAGAAAGGATAATGTAGACTATAGGTTCATTGGAGTAAAGGTGTGTTACATTTAGGATCTTTAAGATCAATTATTCTCTGAAAGGACGTGCTGTATTTCATTGCTACTATCTTCTACACATGTGCACACAATATGTGTTATTACACAATTTAATATAATAACTGTTGTTTTGCAAGTTTCCTGGAACCACTGTTACTCGTGTATTATAGGTCCATGGCTTATAAGCCGCGGAGGCCATTGTGTGGGATCTCCCCTACCAAGAGCTAAGCATTGCTAAACATACTTTGGTTGGCAGCAGTCTTACTCAGGTCCAATGCCTCTCTCTGCTCATCCACGCTATAAACTCAACCTTCAGTACAGGTTTTAACACTGAGGAGCTCTTCTCATGACTTCCTGGTCTCAGGGAGGGAACCCCTGCTAATAATTACTTTAAAACTACAGCTCATTATCATTAGGTTCGTGGGAAGAATCCCCTTACAAATAGCCAAAAAGGTCATGTCTGTGGTTACCTATCTGAGAGGCAGAAATTGGTCATAGCTCAAGGAACCTCTAGCAAACTCTGGAGGAACCCAATAGTTCCACAAAATCCTGGTACAGAAAGGCTGCTTTAGAATCTGTCCTCCAGAACTGTCCTCTACTCGAAGAGATGCTGGGAATGTTTAGACTTCCATGTGTAGTCAGATGAAGGAAAATTTCAGACAAGCTCAATAGCTCAGGCCTACACAACAAGGCTTCCCCTCGATGGGCACCCAACAATAGCTCAAACCATAGTCTCCACTGTCCTTTCTCTTCACTGCTCACCTTCCTTGATTCTAACTCAGGTTTTCCAGCCATTGATCCTCTGCCTCTTTTTCTCTTTACTTTTTGGCTTTTCTGCCCTTTCTGTAAGGCTTTGCTCTCTTGGCTTCATCTCATAATGAAATCCCCAACAGTCAAAGTGTACAAGGGCAACCAAAAAGGTAAAGGTCCTGGTAATTGTGTATGGGGTCTAGCACCAAGATCACCAGTCAACATGCACAGGTAGGAGACCGGGGTATGAATGGGTGGTTGCCAAGCTCAACAACCTACAGAATGCCCCCCCTCCACAGTCAAAATAATACAGAATACTGTACTGTCGCGAAATTAGAATTATATCTATTTTTTTTATATTGTTTTTTAATAAAAATATAAGGGAAAATCCCTTGCCTCTACCTTCTAGTTTGGCACAACAGACTGATAACCCTAAACCAAGATGGACCCCGTGCATGCAACCGCTTGCTAACTGTATCAGTAAAGATCGTTTTATTACAAAATAAATATTGAGCATAGAATTACTGATATCCAATGATGTGTTCATCGAAAATTCTGTTGGTCTAACTCACAATCTTAACTGATGTAACTTAGTGTTGATTCCTACGTTGCATAATTTCCTTTTCCCGCTGTACAGCAATTAGTGGTGTTTTCTGACAATTCTGAGCAGGCTTTCGGTACACATCGGACAGATTTCACGTTGCAATAGCTTAAATAAACAGAACAGATGAACCATAGCACTTGCCACATTTATTTGACAAGCTTTTAAGGAAACATTGATTTTCATGATTCATTTAGAGCTATAATTGTTTTTTTTTTCTAACCATAAATGTGGTTGACTAATAACAATAATAATAATAAAAAAAATTATGGTAAGGGGAATTAAAAAAAAAACGGGAGCAGCCACATACTGGATGATGCTAATAATAATAATAATAGCCATTATTATTATTATTATTATTATTATTATTATTATTATTATTATTAATATTATTATTATTAATATTATTAGGGTAGTAGGTAGTACTGATATTAGTAGGTAGTAGTAGTAAGTAATAGTAGTGGTAATAGTAAGTTGATAGTAGTAGTGATAACAGTAGTGGTAGTAGTAGTATTAATAACAAAATATTACAGTAAGGGGAAATTATAAAAAAATTGGAGTAGCCACACAATGGAGCAGCTGTGCATTGCAACCAATCAGCCCCGATTCGTATTTGTATTATTATTTTTAGTATCATTAATAATAATAATAATAATTATAATATATATTGTTATGGTTATTAATAATAATAATACTAATAATAATACTAATAATAATAATAATAATAATAATAATAATAATAATAATAATAATAACATATATTGTTATGAATAATAATAATAATAATATTATTAATAATAATAATAATAATAATAATAATAATAATAATAATAACAATAATAAGTATTGTTATTCATATTAATAATAATAATGATAATAATAACAACAATTACAGAAAAATTATCAAAACTGGAGCAGCCAGATAATGGAGGAGCCCTGCAAGGCAACCAGGGCTTTCTGGAGACCAGCAGGATGTGTGTGCAGCCCTTATGACCAAGATCGTGATGGTAGTTCAGGCCTCCACCCAGGAGACAGTAGGTCCCCTGCCCAGGGGCCAGGACGTGGGTCAGAACAGCAGGGAGATGCAAGTGAGAGGCCCGAGAGAGCTGAGAGAGAGGTGCAGAGTTGCACGTGAGCTGAGTGGTGCTGAGAGACGGTCTGAGGGACCAGACCAAAGGCCTAGGCTTGAGGCCCGAGCAGCAGCACTGTGAGAGGAAGCAATGAGGCTTGATGTCATTTTTTCTTTGTGTTCAAAGTAATGATGGAAACCCCTGAGAGTGCAAAAGTTTTGTGAAACGTCCACATTTTTTTTTTTTTGTTGTTTTTTTTTAAAAGAGGGCCAGCAAACCATGGAACCTAATTTTCTGTCTGGGCTAAACCCATTGGAAAGCACCACACCTTGAGTGAACCCCCTTTGAATATCACAATATATGGCCTATAAAGTAGTAGTCAGTAGACTATAGATCTAAGGGGAGGAAGGCAGGACAGTTCCTGTAGACTTTGCATTTGACTGCAAGGTCCTCTTTTATTTATTTGAATTCTTGGGGAGAAATGTTTCTTGACAGGGGATAGAATCTTCTCCAGTTAAAGAAATTTATTCTTTAGGATCATGTATGTGTTGAAAGCAATGAACACACGGCAACCTTGAATGTCAACAACGAGAAGTAGTAGAAGAATGAAGTCAGGGTTTAGTCTATTAATTTAGCAAACACCAGAGAGAGTCAAAAGAGTTTACTCATCATTAGCGCAAAATGCCTTCTACCAGCTGGAATTGTCCTCTTATCAATAATGTATACAGGAAGGGTCAAGCTTCAGTCTCAAGTCTCATTGTAACGTTTAATGAAAAGAAACAATGCAAGTGAAAGAGCACCTCTTCACCTCTGTATAGTGAAAGCGGCTGAGATAACAGATGGAATTCACCACGCTAAGGTGTGAAAATAAAACATTAGGAGAATCATTTACTTGCACATTTGTAAGTCCCATAAATTCTGTGCTAACCAAGGTTGTCAGCCACCCATGCTGTCTAATTTTGGATGACGATAAAGTCTGTTAAGAAAATACATCTCCATAAAAATTATAAATTATTTTCTCTTTCACTGGCCTATTAACTAATGACAGTGTTCTTGGCACATGGTCATCTGATTCATATTTGAATGTGTATTTAATAGAGCTTCCCAGATGGGTTGAGATACTTAATGAGTAGAGAATGTTCATTTAGCTAAAAGTGACTGACTCTTGGGAAAAGAAAAAAAAAAATCTGGTTAAAGAAGAACCCCCAGTGTATCAGATGATCTTCCATCTCATGAAGAGTTATGCTGGCTGAAGAGTCTTCAGAATTCAGCATGCTTCCAAGGGTGTGGAATGCCTGGTTGTTGGGAAATGTCGTTCCACCAGCCAGAGGACAGTACTGAGATAACTACCAATTGGTAGAACCAAAATGTGCAACGGGGAATCAGGTATAATGATGGGACTGAAGAGTCTTCAGAATCCGGCACACTTTCAAGAGTGTTGAATGCCTGGTTGTTGACGTTGACGCAAGAGGACAGTAGTGACATAGCTACCAACTGGTGGAATGACAACGTGAAATGATGTGAGTCAAGAGTCAGAATTCAGCACATTTCTAAGAGTGTTGAATGCTCGGCTGTTGTGTAATGTTGTTCCACCGGCCATAGGACAGTGCTGACATACTGTAGCTACCACCTGGGGAACCCAAAATGTATAACAGAGAATCAGGTATATTATGGGACTGAAGAATCTTCAGAATCCGGAACACTTCCAAGAGTGTTGAATGCCTGGCTATTGGACAATGTTGTTCTACCTGCCAGAGGACAGTAGTGGCATAGCTACCAACTGGTGGAACCATAATGTGCAACGGGGAATCAGGTATATGATTAGACTGAAGAGACTTCATAATCCGGCACACTTCAAAGAGTGTTGAATGCCTGGCTGTTGCACAGTTTGGTTCCACCAGCAAAAGGACAGTAGCAGCATAACTAGCAATGGGTGGAGCCACGACATGGAATAGGGAATCAGGTATATGATCTGACCCAAGAGTCTTCAAAATCTGGCACACTTCCGAGAGTGTTAAATACTTGGCTGTTGTGCAATGTCGGTCCACCAGCCAGAGGACAGTAGTGACATAGCTACCAACTGGTGGAACCACAATGTGGAATGGGAATTGGATATATGATGTTTCTGAACAGTCTTTAAAGTCTGGCATGCTTTCAAAAGTATAATAAAGAAATCCGGATGGCTGCACTCCTAGGATCTTCTAAAAATCATCTTTATTCATGAGAAATGTATCCATAAAAAATAGCCAGAAATCCACATATGAGGGAGAGAATAAGCGATAGTTAACATGTTTCAGCTTATTGAGATCCTAGTAGTTGCAGACAGCCAGCTGGAGGTGCTGGGGGATGATGCGGGTCTTCTTGTTGTCGCGGGTGGAATTGCCAGCCAGCTCAAGGATCCCAGCCGTCAGATGCTCCAGGAAAGTGGCCAGATTGATGGGAGCTCCGGCCCTGTCCCAATATGCATAGTTGCCGTTCCTGAGCAGACGGTGAAAACGAAGGACTAGGAACTGCAGACCAGCCTGAGATAATTGGGTCTTGGCCTTAGCCCAATCCTTATCTCTCTCTCTTGGAGGGCTCAAGAGTGCACAAGAAGACCCACAATCTCCAGCGCCTCCAGCTGTCTGTCCGTATCAACGAGGAGATCAACAATCTGAAACACTTTAACTAAGCTAACCTAAGGCCAAGACCAGGTCATCACAAGCTGGCAGTGCTAGCAATAAGAGGGCTGAAGTTCCTCCTTAAGGTATAATGTTAAGCAATCATAATAATTGCCTGTTAGGATCCCTCAACTGTTTTCAACTCAACACACTCTTGTTTAAAAGTAACAAGTCCTGATAAGGGAGGGGGGAATCTTTCGAGCCCAGGGCTGTTTTAATGAATGGGCACACTTGGGCACTGCCCAGGGGCCCCATGTGTATGGGGGGGCCCATGACCAGGCACTGTAAATGGGGACAGCTGATGTATGGAGACACCTGCTCTATGGGGACATATTTATGAGGGCACCCAATGTATGGGAACGCTGTGATGGGAGAACCTGATATATTTGAGGACTGTGATGGTGGGACCTGATGTATGGGGGCACTTTAATAGGGGAACCTGATCTATGAACACACTGTGATGGTTACACCTGATGTATATGGGCACTGTGATGGGGGAACCTGATGTATGGGGACACTTGCTGTATACGGATGCTGTGATGGGGGAACCTGATGTATATGGGCAGTGTGATGGGGGAACCTGATGTTTGTGGAGGGGGTCACTTTTATGGGGTAACCTGATATTTGGGGACAATGTTATGGGTAACCTGATGTATGAGGGCACTGTGATGGGGGAACCTGACGTAAGGGGGGTACTGTGATGAGAAAACCTGATGTATGGGAGGGGAATCTGCTTTTGTTGCAGGTGGGAACAGCATTTGTGATCTGTGAGTTCAAGGGTGAAAGGTGACCACAGCTCTGATGATGGGGACATGATGGGGACAGTTGATGTATATGGGCACTGTAAATGGGGACAGCTGATGTATGGGGACACCTGCTCTACGGGGACATTGTTATGAGGGCACCTGCTGTATGGGAATGCTATGATGGGAGAACCTGATGTATTTGGGCACTGTGATGGGGGGAACCTGATGTATGGGGACAACTGGTGTATGGGGACACTGTAATGGGAACACCTGCTGTATGGGGACACTTTTATGGGGGAACCTGATGTATGGGGGAACTGTGATGGAGGAACCTGATTTAAAGGGGCACTGTGATGGGAGAACCTGATGTATGGGGACACTGTGATGGGAACACCTGCTGTATAGGAACATTGTGATGGGGGAACCTGATGTATAGGGGCACTGTGATGGGGGAACCTGATGTTTCGTAACACTGCTATGGGGAAACCTGATGTATGAGGACACTGTGATGGGGGAACCTGATGCATGGGGACACTGTGATGGGTACAACTGATGTATATGGACACTGTGATGGGGGAACCTGATGTAAGGGGACACTGTGATAGGGACACCCGATGTACAAAACTGTATATGGAGGATACTGTGATAGGGGAACCTGATGTATATGGGCACTGTGATGGGGGAACCTGATGTTTGGGGACACTGTTATAGGGAAACCTGATGTATATGGGCACTGTGATGGGGGAACCTGATGTTTGGGGACACTGTTATAGGGAAACCTGATGTATGAGGGCACTGTGATGGGGGAACCTGATGTTTGCGGACACTGTTATAGGGAAACCTGATGTATGAGGGCACTGTGATGGGGGAACCTGATGTAAGGGGACACCTGATGTACAATACTGTATAAGGAGGACACTGGGATAGGGGAACCTGATGTAAGGGGGCACTGGGATGGGGGCATATGATGCAGGCTGGTAGGGGCCCCAGTGTTTTACTTTGCCAAGAGCCCATGATGCTATTAAGATGGCACTGTCCGTTTGAGCCCCTGAAGTGCATTGGACTTTGATGATACAAGAATCTGAATACAATAATTAGGGAGTGTTTACATTCTGTGTTTGGCACTTTCCTCTTGCACATGCAGTCCCTACTCAAGCAAAGTATTGGCCTTCAGGCACCACTGCTGGGAGAGTTGCTTAAGGATAATAATTCCCATTATGTTGCTTTAGACCTGACTAAACATACCTGCTGCATCAAGAGATCCATCACCCCACACCTCTTGTATTTCTCAGCAGTTAAAACCTGAAATGGGTTCTAACGCTTCCACATTGAAGCGCTGTAGGTGAAGGTCTACTTATTAATTGGTTTGGAGACCCTCAGCTCAGCTATATCATTAGAATGACCTATTAGACATGTGAGCCTAAAGCATTTTTCCTTCGTCAACCCCACAAGAATTCAGTCCTTTGTTAATACAACCTTTAAACACAGGTTATCTAAAGAATCCCAGAACCCGTTTTATCAGCTCGTAATCTGCTGCAGCAGATGTTATGAATGCCTTGCAGGTGTGCCATGGAATTAGTATTTACTTTTGTTTGGAAGGTCAAAAAAAAAATGGTGACTATTATTTTAGAAATTTTCTTTGATTCTAAACTAAAATGGACACATTGTCAGCATGGAGCACTTTAGCACATTCATTTAAACCAAAAAGTTGACAAACAGGTCCTCAGGTCATATGAATGCTGTTTGAGATGCCATGATTTTTTTTTCACTTTGTTTCTCAACATTGATGATTTCAATTTCTTCTTCCTTTAGAAACCCGTGTCAAGGAAATTTACAAGCAAAGGAGACACATCAACAAAAAAGTAACTAAGAAGAACATATTTTAAAGAAGACTGTAATCATGGGGTATCCCATAAATGTTTTTGCCTGCCTCTTATTAATGCTAAGTTCTCAGGTGAACAGTGGACTTATAAGGAAAGTGATCCGACACAAAAGAGAAAGCGGATTCAATGTCACCTTACCCGAAGACAATCAACCCGTAGTCTTTAACCATGTTTACAACATTAAAGTCCCAATGGGTTCCCTGTGTTCTATAGATTTGGACCCGGAAAGCACATCTGAAAATGAGGTCAAGTCACAGACAGAGCTTGGCAAAAACTATCAGGAGACCACCGTAGATGAAGGAAATCAGATTGTTTTTACGCACCGTATTAATATCCCAAGACGGGCATGTGGATGTGCAGCAGCCCCAGATATTAAAGACCTTCTGAGCAGATTAGAGGAATTGGAAAATCTGGTATCATCACTCCGAGAACAATGTACTTCAGGGGCTGGGTGCTGTTCTGGTTCCCAGACTGCTCAAGGTAAGAATATTCTGTGTGACCTAATTGTATATGGTCTTATTCCAAAACCATGCTCATTAATATGGAGTTGCCCCCCCCGGCCAACCTTTTCCAAAACCATGCTCATTAATATGAAGTTCCCCCCACTCCCCGGCCAACATATTCCAAAGCCATGCTCATTAATATGGAGTTGGCCCCCCTTTGTGGCTATAGCAGCCTTATCTCTTCTGTGAAGGCTTTCCGCAAGATTTTGGAAGGTGTCTGCTGGCATTTATGCCCATTCGGCCAAAATAACATTTGTGAAGTCAAGGTATTGATGTTGGACCTGAGACCTGGCTCACAATCGGGGTTCCAATTTATTCCAAAGGTGTTCAGTAGGCTTGAGGTCAGGACACTGGAGTTTCTACACCCACCACACTGATATGAGCTTGTTGGACATCCAATTCCAAAACCATGCCCCTTTTCCTACCAACTCAGTTTGTGGCTATAGCATTCTCCACTTTTCTAGCAAGGTTTCCCCACAAGATTTTGGAGGGTGTCTGTAGGAATTGGTGCCCTTATGTAAAGTCAGGTACTGACGTTGGATAAGAAGACCTGGTTTACAATCAGTGTTCCAATTCATTCCAAAGGTGTTCAGTAGGGTTGAGGGCAGGGCTCTGTGAAGGGCACTTGAGTTCCTTCACCCATCACACGGATTTGAGCTTGTTAGACATCCAATTCCAAAACCATGGCCACTTGTATGGCGTTGTTCCTTTCCCCCCAACTCCTTTAAGATGAAGTTGCCCTCACTTTGTGACTAAAACTTCCTCCGCTCCTCTAGGAAGGTTTTCCACATGATATCTGTAAAAATGTATGCCCATTTGTAAAGTAAGGTAATGTTGTTGGATGAGAAGACCTGGCTCATAATTGTCATTCCAATTCATCCCAAAGGTGTTCAGTAGGGTTGAAGTCTGGTCCGCCTGTTCCAAAACCATGGCCATTTTTAAGGAGCTGCCCTTCGTTGTGGGCTATAAGCTCCTCAACTCTTCTAGGAAGACTTTACATAAGATTTTGGAGGGAGTCTGTGGGAATGTATGTCCATTTGCAAGGTTGGGTACTGATGTTGGAAGTGAAGACCTGGCTCAAAATTGGCATTCCCATTCTTCCCAAAGCTGTTCATTAGGGTTGAGGTCAGGGCTCTGAGCTTGTTGGATAGCCTGTTCCAAAACCATGGCCATTTAAAAGGAGGAGGCCCTTTTTATTGTGGCTATAAGCTCCTCAACTCTTCTAGGAAGACTCTGCACAAGATTTTAGAGGGTGTCTGTGTGACATTATGTCCATTTGTAAGGTCAAGTCCAAGGTTTAATTATATATAAATTATTTTAATTATAATATTATAATTGTAATAATAATAATATATAGCATTTATTTACCTTCCAATTAACATTAGTGTTTTTTTTTTTTAACAAAAGTTTTGCCTTTATACTGTATTGTGTGACCTAAAAAACATTGGAACTACCACTATTTTATTCCCTAGGGTGTCTCCTTTCAGAAAATACATCATTTTGGGGGGTTTTATGTAATCTTCAGGCCTAAAATGTTTTTTTTTTTTTTTAAAAGCAAAAATTTCTATGGCATTGAAAGTGTTATTGCTTTAACTAGAGCTCCAATTATTTAATTATTGAAACTATTTCAAAAATTGCATCCTTAAAGCTTTACTTTTAAAAACAACCCTAACAGGCCCTGAAAGCTTGCATTTAAGTTATTTTAGCAAATAAAAAGATAATAAAGAAAACTTCAAACTTACCACATTAATTATTGGCTACCATGGTACAAGTCTCTGCTACTACGAAAGAAAAATACCCCATAATTAAAAAATTGCTGAGCATCCTGCATCCTTTAATAATGTGCGGTTGTCGTAATAGGAAAAAAGAGAAGGGCTATCCTTCCACATTGTAAAGTCATATAATTACATGTCTGGGAGAGTTTTTTTTGTTTTTTTTTTCTACTTCCCAGTAAAGTCTCGAAAGCAACCTCAAAGGATGGAAAACACGTGTCAGCTAATAATATCGTTCACCAAGCTACAAGGAACTGAAATGGGTTTAAAATTGATGCTTTAATGAAATGGAACACGTTTTATAAAAAAAGCCAAAGTTTCAAAAACTTTTCATCTAAACGTTTATTACAAAGTTGTGATATTGTGAAACTTTACGGGTTTCCATAATTTTTTTTTTTTATTGTCATATAAATATGAAATTGGGGACAAAAATGCATTATATGCATTAATTTAAAAGTCTATTGGTTGATTGTGTGTACATGAAAGATCTTTGTAAATTTATATATATATATATTCATAATATTTATTATTCATATTTATTATTATCATTAATAAATATATATATATACTGTATATATATAATATAATGCATATATAATATGTATATTTTATATATATATATATATATATATATATATATATATATATATATATATATATATAAACTTACAAAGATCTTTCATGTACACACAATCAACCAATAGACTTTTAAATTAATGCATATAATGCATTTTTGTCCTCAATTTCATATTTATATGACAATAAAAAAAATGGATTTCACAATATCACAACTTTGTGTGTGTATATATATATATATTTAATGGAATCCATTATGAAATATAATGCTTGAATAAGAAAAATAATAAAGAACAAATAATAATAATAGTAATAATAATATCACTACTACTAATACTATTTCTAATAATATTAATAAATACATAATATAAATGAATAATAATGTATATATATATATATATATATATATATATATATATATATATATATATATATATATATATATATGTGTGTGTATATATATATATATATAAAAAATACACTAAAATTAATTTTAGTGCAAACAAACACCGTATTGTACCCAATTTATTTTGATAAATTATAAAAGATGAGGTTACATCGAGTAAACAGATACCAAACTTGTCAAGCCCTAAAACTGCACACGGCCCGTGAAATCACAGGAAACTACGGTACCCAAAATTATCCAATCAATAGGCAATGCTTTAAAATCCTTTACAGGTCATCAGTTTAGAGTTACTGTAACTGTAAATCATGGACCCATAACTTTACGTATTTTTTTTTTCTTTATTTAATTTAATTGCTATCCCAAGGGGGGCCAACAAGCCCTCTATGTGATAGCATTGGGCAGGTGACAGGTCCACTTTATAGAGACAACAAGGGTCTATTAGGGGCCAGCTGCAGCTAATCAAGCATATCTTAAGGGAGTCAACAAGCCCTCTATGTGATGGTATTGGGCGGGTGACAGGTCCTCTTTATGGAGACATTAAGGGTCTATTAGGAGTCAGCTACAGCTAATCAAGCATATCACAAGGGGGCCAACAAGCCTTCTATATGATAGCATTGGGCGGGTGACAGGTCCTCTTTATGGAGACATTAAAGGTCTATTAGGATTCAGCTGCAGCTAATAAAGCATATCACAAGGGGCCAACCAGCCCCAAAATGATAGTATTGGGCAGGTGACAGGTCCTCTTTATAGAAACATCAAGGGTCTCTATGCTAATCAAGCATATAACAAGGGGGCCAACAAGCCCCCTATGTGATAGCATTGGGCAGGTGACAGGTCCTGTTTATGGAGGCATTAAGAGTCTACTAGGGTTCAACTGCAGCCCCCTATGTGATAGCATTGGGCAGGTAACTGGTCCTCTTTATAGAGACAACAAGGGTCTATTAGGGAGTCAGCTGCAGTTAATCAAGCATATCTTAAGGGGGTCACCAAGCCCTCTATGTGATGGTATTGGGCGGGTGACAGGTCCTCTTTATGGAGACATTAAGGGTCTATTAGGGGCCAGCTGCAGCTAATCAAGCATATCTTAAGGGGGTCAACAAGCCCTCTATGTGAAAGCATTGGGCAGGTGACAGGCCCTTTTTATAGAGACAACAAGGGTCTATTAGGGTTCAGCTGCAGCCCCCTATGTGATAGCATTGGGCAGGTGACAGGTCCTCTTTATAGAGACAACAAGAGTCTACTAGGGGCCAGCTGCAGCTAATCAAGCATATCTTAAGGAGGTTAAGAAGCCCTCTATGTGATGGTATTGGGTGGGTGACAGGTGCTCTTTATGGAGACATTAAAGGTCTATTAGGAGTCAGCTGCAGCTAATAAAGCATATCACAATGGGGCCAACCAGCCCCCTATGGGATAGCATTGGGCAGGTGACAGGTCCTCTTTATAGAGACAACAAGGGTCTAGTTGGGTTCAGCTGCAGCCCCCTATGTGATAGAATTGGGCAGGTAACAGGTCCTCTTTATAGAGACAACAAGGGTCTACTAGGGTTCAGCTGCAGCCCCCTATGTGATAGCATTGGACAGGTGACAGGTCCTCTTTATAGAGGCTACAAGGGTCTATTAGGGAGTCAGCTGCAGCTAATCAAGCATATCTTAAGGGGGCCAACAAGCCCTCTATGTGATAGCATTGGGCAGGTGACAGGTCCTCTTTATAAAGACATTAAGGGTCTGTTAGGGGTCAGCTGCAACTAATCAAAAATTTCACAATGGGGCCAGCCAGCCCCCTATATAATGGCATTGGGCAGGTGATAGGTTCTCTTTCTAGATCTATCAATGATCTATTAGGGGCCAGCTGCGGCTAATTAGGCATATCACAAGGGGGCCAACAAGCCCTCTATGTGATAGCATTGGGCAGGTGACAGGTCCTCTTTATAAAGACATTAAGG
The DNA here is from genome assembly GCF_042186555.1 of Aquarana catesbeiana. Taxonomy (NCBI): domain Eukaryota; kingdom Metazoa; phylum Chordata; class Amphibia; order Anura; family Ranidae; genus Aquarana; species Aquarana catesbeiana. The sequence goes on along the minus strand of NC_133332.1, from coordinate 312,613,045 downwards.
GTCTGTTAGGGGTCAGCTGCAACTAATCAAAAATTTCACAATGGGGCCAGCCAGCCCCCTATATAATGGCATTGGGCAGGTGATAGGTTCTCTTTCTAGATCTATCAATGATCTATTAGGGGCCAGCTGCGGCTAATTAGGCATATCACAAGGGGGCCAACAAGCCCTCTATATGATAGCATTGGGCGGGTGACAGGTTCTCTTTATAGAGTCATCAAGGGTCTACTAGGGTTCAGCTGCAGCTAACCAAGCACAGATCAGATCACAGATCACCTTGATTAGCTGCATCTTTGGTTACAGTAGCAGAAGAATGGTATCTGTGAACACATAAGGTTCCTGGTTGGGAGCCAAAAGAAGAGTCAACCACTGTCCAACCCCTATAAATCTTCATAAAACTGTCCACAGCCTACTTACTGGCAAAGAACACGCTCCCGGTATTCCTATAAATTTGTATTAGGTCGTAGATTAGCACCTCATGCGTCTTATAGCCCCTGAATAGTTACAGCGTAGTGACGTTCCCCATGGCCTCCTCATTCTCTGCACGTATTATTCCATCCTAATATCCATCATTGAAGGAATATCTGACAGAAGCTTTACACCGTATTCAGCCGTCTCCGTATTAATAGCACGTTGTTCAGTAGGAGATGGTGGAATGCCTTTTTTGGCCTGAGTGTAGCAGTAATGGCCGTTGCAGGAGCCATGCCAGGAATTCAGGTTGGGGAACTGTGACTGCTGTAGATCCAGCTTTGGTCTCATGCAAATGCTATTTTAAAGCCGAACTTCATGCAAACCGTTCAAAGACATAAAAGGGAGATTTTTAATATGACTAAAAAAAAATTGTATTTATGTCCATCAAGTCCTGAGATTCAGGGCCGAAACAAACTTTTCTGCTGTATTACTGCAATGCGCATTAACCTACGTTACGTGGGTTTTGTGGTGCTATTCATTTAGAATGCATATGTGTAGGCAGGTGCAGGTTTTCTTCCATCCAGTAGGTGGCACTGTGCCATGGTACAGATGGAGTGGTGTCCATAGAGGGCACTGTCCCCTTCCTGGAATCCGTTTGTGTCTCAGAGGTGGCAGCTATCTGGACGCGGCAACTTCTGGTGACCTGCGGCAGCCATCTTGGTGTAGAACCTTATAAATAAAAGGTAGCCACGCCCCACCCCACCCCCTCCAGACTGTGATTGGACAGTGAAGTTGCAGCAGCAGTTCAGCATGTTTCTTGTCAGCACACGTGCATGGAAAAAAAAGAAATGGGAATTTTTTTTGGTACCCAAAGCTCTCAGGAATAACATTACAACCACTGGTAAAAGAAAAAAAAAAAAATATATATATATATATATATATATATATATATATATATATATATATATATATGTTATTAGATACAAAATATTAAAATAAAATAAAAACACATTTCCTGGAGGATCAATTTGCTGTTTCCCTGTCCAGACAGACAGGCCCCCATTAAAAACAGTATATTATTTTTTTATAGGTAATACACATAGAGTATAATAACCCTCTATGATTAGAGGTTCTCTGTCTGCAGGAAAAAGAAGAAACTGACGCGTTTCGTCACTTGTCCCTTCTTCAGTAAACCCTTTACAACTAGGGATACATACACTATCACACATTACCAAAAGTATTGGGACTCCTGCCTTTACACGCACATGAGCTTTAATGGCATCCCAGTCTTAGTTCGTAGGGTTCAATATTGAGTTGGCCCACCCTTTGCAGCTATAACAGCTTCAATTCTTCTTGGAAGGCCGTCCACAAGGTTTAGGAGTGTGTCTATTGGAATGTTTGACCATTCCTCCAGAAGCCCATTTGTGAGGTCAGGCACTCATGTTGGAGAGAAGGCCTGGCTCGCAGCCTCTACTCTAATTTATCCCAAAGGTGTTCCATTGGGTTGAGGTCAAGACTCTGTGCAGGCCAGTCAAGTTCCTCCACCCTAAACTCGCTCATCCATGTCTTTATGGACCTTGCTTTGTGCACTTCATCTTGGAACAGGAAGGGGCCGTCCCCAAACTGTTCCCACAACGTTGGGAGCATGAAATTGTCCAAAATGTCTTGGTATTCTGACACTTTAAGAGTTCCCTTCACTGGAACTAAGTGGCCAGTCAAGTTCATCCACCCCAAACTCGCTCATCCATGTCCTATATAAAGTGCTGCGTAAACTGTTGGCGCTATATAAATCCTGTATAATAATAATAATGTCCTTATGGACTTTGCTTTGTGCACTTTTCCAAATCATTTGGTGGAGGGGGGATTATGGTTTGGGGTTGTTTTTCAGGGGTTGGACTTGGCCCCTTAGTTCCAGTAAAGGGAACTCGTAAGGCGTCAGCATACCAAGACATTTTTTTTTACTATTTTAGGTCAGTTTTCACTTAATAAAAAAAAAAAAAAAATTCAGGAGATATCTGATACCATTTACCACCAAATGAAAGCCCAATTTGTCCTGAAAAAAAAAAAAAGGTATAATCCACCTGGATGCACAAAGTAGTTGTGATGATTTGTACGGTTTTATTAACACATGTCAAAATTGCAAAATTAGTTTTATCCTTAGGTGGAAAGGGGCTAAGAATGTGTGAATATAATGTCCATGACCTGCTAAAGTTCTACTTCTAAGAAACATCATCCTAAACCTCGTTTTTTGTTATCTTTTATAGGTTTATTGGAAACCAAGCCTTACTGCAACGGGCGTGGAAACTACAGCACCGAAACCTGCGGCTGCATTTGTGAGCCCGGGTGGAAAGGACCCAACTGCACGGAAGCGGAATGCCCCGGAAACTGCAACAACCGGGGAATATGCGTGGACGGGAAATGCGTCTGCAACCCAGGCTACACCGGAGAGGACTGCGGTGAACTGACCTGCCTGAACGACTGCAATGACCAAGGAAAATGCGTAGACGGCGTCTGCGTTTGCTTCGAAGGCTATGGCGGGGAAGACTGCGGCGAGGAGGTCTGCCCCGTGCCTTGCGGCGAGCACGGAAAGTGTGTGAACGGCCGTTGCGTGTGCGATGAGGATTATACCGGGGAAGACTGCAGCCAACCCAAGTGCCCCGACAACTGCAACAACCGCGGGCGCTGCGTGGACAACGAGTGCATCTGTGACCACCCCTACACGGGAGAGGACTGCAGTGAGCTGATCTGCCCCAACGACTGCTTCGACCGCGGCCGCTGCGTCAACGGCGTGTGCTTGTGCGAGGAAGGGTTTACCGGAGACGACTGCGGAGAGCTTGCTTGCCCAAACAACTGCAACAACAACGGAGTGTGCGTCAACGGAGTGTGCGTCTGCAACGAGGGCTTCACCAACGACGACTGCAGCGAATTGAGATGCCCCAACGACTGCAACAACAGAGGGCGCTGCGTTAACGGACTGTGCATTTGCGACGTGGAATACATCGGCGCTGATTGCGGCGATCTCAGGTGCCCCGATGACTGCAACAAGAGAGGAACCTGCGTTAACGGGCAGTGCATATGTGATGAGGGATTCACAGGCCTTGACTGTAGCGAGCTGAGGTGCCCCAATGACTGCAACAACAAGGGCCGCTGCGTCAACGGGCAGTGCGTGTGCAATGAAGGGTTCACGGGTCTGGATTGCGATGAACTGAGATGCCCCAACGACTGTAACAACAAAGGGCGGTGCGTCAACGGGCTGTGCGTGTGCGATGAAGGGTTCACGGGCCTCGATTGTGATGAACTGAGATGCCCCAACGACTGTAACAACAAAGGGCGTTGCGTCAACGGGCAGTGCGTGTGCGATGAAGGGTTCACGGGTCTCGATTGCGGTGAACTGAGATGCCCCGACGACTGTAACAACAAAGGGCGCTGCGTCAATGGGCAGTGCGTGTGCGATGAGGGATTCATGGGAGAAGATTGCTCTGAACTTAAGTGCCCCAACGATTGCAACCACAGAGGGCGCTGCGTCAACGGGCAGTGCATATGCGACAACTTGTTCATTGGCGACGATTGTGGTGAACTGCGATGCCCCGACGATTGTAACAACAGAGGAGTATGCGTTGATGGTCAGTGCATATGCAATGAAGGATATGCCGGTGACAACTGTGGCGAACTCACGTGCTTCAACAACTGCAATAACCAAGGTCGTTGTGTCAACGGACAATGCGTCTGCGATGAAGGTTTTATTGGAGAGTTCTGTGATGGAGGTAGGTCCAGCTGAGAATAAAATGTATTGTGAGTTATTTTATTTTGTTTTAAACGCTTGCCCACAGCCAGGTGTACTTCCTGGTTTGGGCAGCGCGCACAGCACAAGTTTGTACACTTGCTTGAACACAGCAGAAGTTTGTCAGCAGGTTACAGCCAATGATTTAGGCTGTACACCTGCTGATCGGCTGTGGCCAAACACAGCACAGAGTTCTGTGTTGACAAACACACGGAACTCTGTGCACAGACAGTGATCTGTCTGCTTCTTCTCCCTGAACTCAACTCTGACTTCAGGGAGAAAAAGCAGCCAGATCTCTTAGTAAAAGCAGCACCTATTACACTTGTTAGACACACAGTTAGCCCCTTGGTTGCCCCCTTGATGTTAACCCCTTCCCAGCCAGTAGAGTTCGGCGAACGGTTCAGGCCAAGTAAAAGTTCATCTTTAAAATCGCCCGTTAGGGGGGCCTCCAGTTTCTGATAAGCCCTCTGCCCTCAGACCCCCACAACCACAGCCCAGGGTTGTGGGGATGAGGGCCTTGTCCCCATCAACAGAAGGGCAAGCTGCTTTGGGGTGAGAGGAGCAGAGCCCTCCCTGCCCCAAACCACCCACCCCCCGCATGTTAGTGTCACTAACGACATCAGTGTCTGTTAGCTAGCATCCCTCCCAGCCAGCGTCAATTAACGCCAGATTTCCCGCCACACTACCACAGTCACAGTATAAGTCGCTGATCGACCATTGCGCCCTCCCAGCACAGAGACCAGGGTCTCACCACTTACTAACGTTCGGGACCTGAAACTCCCGATTCCAGGTTACCTGATTGCTGTGATAGCCTCTGATTGGCTATCACAGTGAACCCCCCCCCCCCCCCCCCGTGTTTTCTCTTTCTTTGAATAGAGCGGAGACAATTGTTGCAATAAATGGTCAACAAAGAGAAATGGTTTCAATACATAGGCAAGAGACAGCCAATGGTGGTCAATAAATGGGAAATTGTGACAATATGTAGGCAAGCAGCAAACGGGCAATGGAGACAACATGTGGGAAACAAACAGGCAATCATTACAAGATGTGGGCAACAAATATGAAATTGTTACAATACACAGGCAAGAAACAGGAAATTTGTTTCAAAACAAGGTCAACAAAAAACATCTGTTTATTACAATAGGTGGGCAACAGATGAACAATTGTGACATCATAAGGGCAAGAAATGGGCAATAGTGACAATAGACGGGGAACAAACAGGCAATTGTTGCAATATTTGGTCAACAAACAGAAATAGTTACAATACATAGGCAACAGACAGTCAATGGCGGTCAATACATGGGCAATTGTGACAATATGTAGGCAGCCAATGGGCAATGGAGACAACATGTTGGGAAAAAACAGGCAATCATTACAACATGTGGGCAACAAAAAGGAAATTGTCACAATGCATAGGCAAGAAACAGGCAATTGTTACAAAACCTGGGCAACAAAAAACGGTTGTTTATTACAATTGGTGGGCAATAGATGAATAATTATGACCACATATGGGCAAAAAACAGGAAATAGTGGCAATACACGGGCAAAAAACAGGCTGTTGTTGCAATACATGGCCAACAAATGGGCGTTTATTTAAATACGCAAGATAATACTTGGTCAAGAAATGGGTAATCATAACAATAAATGGGCAACCAACAGCCAAATATTACAATATCATATGTGGGCAGTGTATATTAAAGGTTAGCCTTGTATCAGAGTTCTGATGAATTTTAAAAGGTGCCATCATCCAAAATAGTAAATATGTGTATGTGGGCAAGTAAATGGACAGTTGTGATAATACGTAGGCAAAAAACGGACAATCACTACAACATACCATGTTCATTGTAATTTCTGATGCCATGATCCCCTACCAATGAGCTCATTCATAATTTCTACATAGACAATTAAAACAACACACACCAAAGTGTATGTGGATTGACACTAATACGTGTAGCACTGTGCAGTGGACAGTCAATTAAAACCTTTGATAATTGTTGACAGTCAATGGGTACTGTATGCCAATTAACGCTGTCTTGTCATCAGAATCTTAAAACCTTGTTACCTTTTGCTCCCATCCAACAGTATCACCACCAGAAAACCTAATTGTGACAAACGTGACCACACAAACTGTAGATATCGAATGGGCCAACAAAATCAAAGTCTCTCGTTACCTGATCACGTACACTCCAACGAGCGTTGGAGGGCTAGAGCTCGATTTTAGTGTGCCTGGAGACCAAACCGCAGCCACCATTACGCAGCTTGAACCAGGTGTGGAGTATTTTGTTCGTGTCTATGCTATCCTGAGGGACCAGAAGAGCATCCCCATCAGTGCAAGAGTTGCAACACGTAAGTAAATTTTGGATATATGTATGAACCCAGGCACCAGATGAAATTTGGTCAATTTGATAACAAAAATGATACCTCAGTGGACATAAGTATTATTGCAGATGTATGCATAAAGCACTAGTCCCAACCTCATTGTCACTGGTTGGAGGCCGAGTTGATGAGAGGGCTTCCCTTGTGTCTCTGGTCTAAGCACCCCTGAATGTGGTGACAGAGGTACAAGGATCAAAGAAGCATGGGTGCCGGAAGCTTGAGAGCAGGTGATTGCCATGGATAGAGACGTAGTCAAGGTGAGTCAAGTACATATGCAGCGAGGCAGCAGTGTAGACAGAAAGCAGGCAGAGCAAGGTCCAATAGCAGGCCAAAGCCAGTACCAGGGAGGCAGGTAGAGCAAGGTCCAATAGCAGGCCAATGTCAGTACCAGGGAGGCAGGCAGAGCAAGGTCCAATAGCAGACCAAGGTCTTTACCAGGGAAGCAAGCAGAGCAAGGTCCAGTAGCAGGCCAAGGTCAGTACCAGGGAAGCAGGCAGAGCAAGATCCAATAGCAGGCCATGGTCTTCACTAGGGAAGCAAGCAGAGCAAGGTCCAGTAGCAGGTTAGGGTCAGTACCAGGGAGGCAGGCAGAGCAAGATTCAATAGCAGGCCAAGATCTTTACTAGGGAAGCAAGCAGAGCAAGGTCCAGTAGCAGATTAGGGTCAGTACCAGGGAGGCAGGCAATGCAAGGTCCAATAGCAGGTCAAGGTCTTTACCAGGGAAGCAAGCAGAGCAAGGTCCAATAGCAGGTCAGTACCAGGGAGGCAGGCAGAGCAAGGTCCAATAGCAGGTTAAGATCAGAACCAGGAAAGCAACAGAGCAAGGTCCAGTAGCAGGTTGGGGTCAGTACCAGGGAAGCAGGCAGTACAGGGTCCAATAGCAGGTCAAGGTCTGTACCAGGGAAGCAGGCAGAACAAGGTCCAATAGCAGGCCAAGGTCTGTACCAGGGAAGCAAGCAGGACAAGGTCCAGTAGCAGGTTGGGTTCAGTACCAGGGAACCAGGCAGAGTGAAGTCAAGGAGCAGGCTGAGGTCAGTACCAGGGAAGCAGGCAGAAAATAGTCAGAGGCAAGCCAAGGTCAGTATCCAGAATCCACAGAGCAAGGTTAGGAATAATCTGGGTCAGCAATGGAATATCAGTGAGCAAAAGCAGGAACACGGGTCACGGGAAAGCTGAAGAACATCCAGCAATTAGCACACACCAGGATCTCCTTTAAACAAGCAGCTTGGCACCAATGCGTGCAGACGTAGGCGCCAATGTCCATGGGCACACACAAATGCACCTACGTGTCAGGGCACGCTGGATATTAGCTCAAGCTCGTCTGTGTGCTGGTGCACGAGCCTTAGCTGCATGGGAATGAGCATTATGTATTTGTTTCCTAACACTCATGCTCTTCTGATGACCAAAAGGACATATTTTGTTTACAGAAAACCTTAGGAAGCTCCATTGACCTTCAGCTTAATTCATTTCTGTGAGGCAACCTCCAATTCATGCTTGGGGCCACCAAAAAAAGAAAGATGGGGAGACAGAGAGGGAAACTAACAGGAGAAACCACTGGTTTACTGGGATCTGCTGGCTGTTGGGGGACACCAGCAACTACAACCTTCCGCTCTAGAAACCACTGTGCCACCAGCAGGTGATCCAGGTCCAGACAAACAGATTATAACTGAACAGTTCCAAAGAAAGATGAAGCAAGAACTTTAGCATGTGCATAACTGCCAATGATACAATTTTAGGGCTTTGTTAAGACCGCTACAAAATTGTTTTGGTTGCACCTGAAGTCATTATGAAGTGGTTTGTCACAATGCAATGCTTTTCTCTCTCCCATTCCTTGGTTCACTATTGGCCAGTGAGTCAATTCATCATAGTGATGGACCAGTAGTGAGGAGTGGCAGGGTCAGGCCCATCGGTTTTTGTATATTAGATCTTTCTAAGTTGTAAGACTTTCAGGGAAGCCTGCAAGGCCAACTCTAGGTGCCTACTTTATATGTCTATGCCATTTAAAGAAGTAGTTCATAAGTTTTTGGGGTTTTTTTGGTCATCCTGTGTATTCATTTAGTTAATCTGCGAAATCTGAAAAATATATGCCGTCCACGAACGAACTATATCTGTGAATTCTGAACAAAAATAATTTTTGTTTTGTTTATTTATTTATTTTTAACAGATTTGCCCACCACGGATGATCTGAGGTTTAAAACCGTGAAGGAGACCTTTGTAGATGTGGAATGGGAGCCACTGGATATCTCATTTGACACATGGAAACTTATATTCCAGAACACTGTGAGTATAGACTGAACACAAAAAAAAATAAACCATCTCCAGGTATTTAAATTCTTACCCCAGCACTTGCTCATGCTGCTGGCTCCTGCTCGCTCAATGCTAAATTCCCTGGACTTCTGGTCTACACAGGAAAGAGTGGATAGTGCACTATGGAGCCAGGCTGTTAGGTGGGAGAATTGGTGGGGGAGAAGGAAGGGAGTGCCTTGCCATCTTAGGCTATGGGGGCTGTGTGTTTCTATTGATGTACACAGTGTAGGGAGACACAACTCTAGTCCCTGCCTGTAAGGACGGCTCCATAGGATGCTGCAAGAGAAAGGTGGCATTGGGAGGAATTGTGCTCCATCATTGGTGTCATTGGGCCCCATTGTTGTTGTCATTGGGAGGAATTGTGCCCTATTGTTGGTTGTCAGTGGGAGGAATTGTGCCCTCTTCATTGGAGTCACTAAGGGGGGGATTATGCTCCATTGTTGGTATCAGTGGATGAAATAGTGCCCCAAGGGCTGGATAAAAGTAAGCAAAGAGCTGCATCTGGCCCCCAAGTCACAGTTTGGAAACCGCTGCCCTACACCATTAAATTTAAGAAATGGAAGCACCTGCAATTGACTTGGTATCAGCCTCCTGTATTCTACTATTATTATTATAATAAGTCTATTAAGTCTAATAATAATAATAATAATATTACTATTATTAGGATTATTATTATTATTATTATTATTATATATATATATAATAATATAATATATATAATAATATTAATATAATTATAATAATAATAATAATAATAATAATATTTGTTTATTTAATTAGTTAATTAATCTATTTATTTATTTATTTATCTTTGTATTTATTTTTTGTAATATTGCATTATTCTAGAAAAAGCTGAATGGAGAGATAAGCACAAGCCTGGAAAGACCGGTCACCTCCTATACACAACATGGACTTGCCCCCGGAGAGACCTATGAAGTATCAATCCATGTAGTGAAAAATAACACTCAAGGACCACCTTTGACCAAGTTCACCACAACAAGTAAATTCTTATGTTTTTTGTTGCTTTGTTTTTAAGGAACACTTTGTGATGAATACATTGGCTTTATTAATACCTTAAACAAAAAATCAGAACAGAAACTAGAAAAGAGATGTTGACTAATCCAATCAAGTGGAGACAGAAGGGGTGATCCCTCTTTTCTGTAGTGTTTCTGTGATCTTCCAGTTTCACAAACACATAAATTGAGCTTTGGTAAATTGGGTTGGTGGTTGCACATGTATGATGTACGGGGGGAAGGATCTAACTGACTTAACCCAACCCTGATTTGGGTTGCGTGGCACCAACATTGGTAAAAGATCTGTAGTTGTCCCAAAATCTGAACTGCACCATACAAAGGAACCTTTCAAAAACATACATGGCTGTTATCTGGCACTGGATACATCTACTGCACAGTTCCAAGAGTTGGTACTAGTTCCAGTAAAGACCAAAAACAGTATATGCATTTCATGCAAGTCATTCTGCAGAGCAAGCAGTAGACTGGCCATTGTTTAATTGTGTTGGTTCCTGGGTTCTCATGTTCCTCAAAACCAGGGGCCATGGAAAACTGCCTCAAAAGTTAGATACAGATGAGCTCCAGAAGGCAGGGGGTAGATAGAAAAACACCTATTCCCTAACCTCCTCTTGCCAAAGACCCCGGAGGTGACAAGGATTTCGGCACTTCCAGGTTCAGAGCTGCCATTCCCTGACTGTTACAGCCAAAGAATCAGCTAACAGACCCCCCCCCCCCCCGATGTTTCCAGTAGACCACTGATGTCTCCAGCAGCTAATAGACCCCCAATGTTTCCAGTAGACCACTGATGACTCCAGCAGCTAATAGACCCCCAATGTTTCCAGTAGACCACTGATTTCTCCAGCAGTTATAGACCCCTGATGTTTCCAGTAGACCACTGATGTCTCCAGCAGCTATAAGACCCCTGATGTTTCCAGTAGACCACTGATGACTCCAGCAGCTAATAGACCCCCAATGTTTCCAGTAGACCACTGATGTCTCCAGCAGCTATAAGACCCCTGATGTTTCCAGTAGACCACTGATGTCTCCAGCAGCTAATAGACCCCCAATGTTTCCAGTAGACCACTGATTTCTCCAGCAGTTATAGACCCCTGATGTTTCAAGTAGACCACTGATGTCTGCAGCAGCTATAAGACCCCTGATGTTTCCAGTAGACCACTGATGTCTCCAACAGCTAATAGACCCTTGATGTTTCCAGTAGACCACTAATGTCTCCAGCAGCTAATAGACCTCCGATGTTTCCAGTAGACCACTGATGTCTCCTGCACCTAGCAGACCCCCAATGTCTCCATAAAGTGTATCTGTGCACCCAGATGGGTGGTCAGTTAGCCACAGCTCAAGAAATCCCTAGCCACCCCTGGAGGAACCCTAGTGGAGAATGGCTGGCATAGACTATTGAAAGTGACTCGCGCAGATTGTAGGGGAATGAGAGCAGACAGTGCTTTCGATTGAGGCAAGTACAACTTATTGAAGAGTATGTTTTATTCATTTTTCATTTCAGAGGTTTACAACCACTTTAAGTCATAAGCGGAGAATAATGAACTGAAAATGCTCAAACAACACTCTAGGAATCTTGCTTCCCACTCAATGTCTGACCACTGGTCTTGGCGACAAAGAGTGCAGTGTTAGACCCCGTAGGCCCGAGTGGAAATGAAAACACATGGCTCCAAGTGCCAATAGAAAAGGGTGGCAAATCATTAAGTCAAGCCAGCTGCTTCGTCACACAATGTAAAAATAACAGCCATGACCTATTTCTCTCCACCGGCTAAGACTCCTTCCATTTAATCAGACTAAACAGGAACATGTCTGCTCCCCCATAGTTCCAGAGACTTGTGAATGAAAATTAAGGTTATAAATCAATAAAACGGCCGGGCCCTTAGTGAGAGCAGAGGTGGGGGGGGGGGGGGAACCACATAAATGGTGCCTGGAAAATCCATCATTTTTACGGCATTGTGTTTCGAAACGGCTTGCCTCAGTTTCTAATACCCAGTTCAAGGAATTCCTGAAGGATTCATCCATAAATCTGTGAAAACAGGAGTTTGCTATAAAAGTTTCACATTAAATGTTGCTTGTCGCAGGGAGGCACTTAATCTATCTTTTAAAAAATATACAGGCAGGCTATTGATTTGCTAATGATACAGTATTTGTCACAAGCGTATGCATGGTTCCGTACAACCCAACAATCACATATTTATTTTATTATCCTCGTTCTGCAGACATCAATTTTAGCTGATTGGGGCTCTTTGGTGGCTTTTTAACAGATCTGTCTCTTTTTTTTTTGGTGGAGGTCATGAAAGGGTTTTGATATATTTATTCATAAAAATAAAATATTTTGTTATATAGTTTGGGAGAGCAGTTTGGCCCCTATTTCTACAGGCTTTGTTCAGATTATTGAGCACTAGCTGTCCTGGGCAATTTCTTTTTTTTTATTATATTATTATTATTACTTTTTTTTTGTAGTAATAATAGTAGTAGTGGTAGTAGAAGTATCAGCCTTTGTTCAGATTAAGCATCTGCTCTCCGGGGAAATTTTGAAATATTATTAGCCCTTTGTTCAGATTAACCATCTGATTTCCGTGGCATTTTTAAAATTTTTATATTATTATTATTATTATTTTTTTGTAGTAATAATGACCCTATTAAATACCTTATGTGTGTATACATGCTTTGTTCAGATTATTAAGCACTTGCTGTCCTGGGCATTTTTTTATTTTTTTATTATATCATTATTATCCCTTTTCTTTTTTTAGTAGTAATAATAGTAGTAGTAGTATCAGCCTTTGTTCAGATTATTCATCTGCTCTCCAGGGCAATTTTAAAATATATTTACTATTATTAGCCTTTTGTTCAGACTAACCATCTGCTTTCCGGGACATTTTTAAAAAATTTTTATATTATTATTATTATTATTATTATTTTATTTTTATTTTTTTTGTTGAGGGCCATGAAAGGGTATTGATATATTTTTTATAAAAATATTTTCTTATATAGTGCAGTTTGGCCCCTATTTCTACAGGCTTTGTTCAGAATATTAAGCACTTGCTGTCCTGGGCATTTTTTTATTTTTTATTATATCATCATTATCCCTTTTTTTTTTAATTATTATTAGCCTTTTGTTCAGACTAACCATCTGCTTTCCAGGGCATTTTTTTAATTTTTACATTATTATTATTTTTTTTTTTTTGTAGTAATAATGACCCTATTAAATACCTTATGTGTGTATACATATGCGTACTGGACCTACGTATTTGCATTTGCTTGGTTACGGAGGTGTGCTTTTACATTTTTTTTTTTTATTTAAATTTATATTTTTTTACACTTCTTTCCTTTTAACTTTATTGCTTTCACAAGTGGGCAAACAAGCCCCCTTGTCATAGCTATGGGCAGGTAACAGGTACTTGTTATGGAGACATCATGGGGTCTATTAGACCCCTGATGTCTCCCCTGCCCTCAAAAGCAGCTAACCAAATACAGATCATGCTTGGTTAGCTGCTTCTTTGGCTGTAACAGGCAGGGAATGATAGTGCTGAAACCAGAAATGATGAAATCATCGCTTCTGGGTTAATTTGTCACAAAGGAGATCAAAGAATGAATGTTCCTCCATCTCCTCTGTGGGTAAACTGTTTACCATGGTCCCGGGCTCCGTAGAGGAATGAGGAACTTGAGAGCCAAGGAGCCACCATGGCCTACGAACCCCACAGCCATGGTGGCTCCTTGGCTCTCCAGTTCCTCGTTCCTCTAGGTTGCCCGGGACCATGGTAAACAGTGTACCCACAGAGGAGATGGAGGAACATTCATTCCTAGATCTCCCATAGCACTGTAAAAGGCTGCACCAGCCGTAATCCAGGCTGGTATAACCATTTGCTGTCAGAACATTTTAATAAGTACGTTGGATGGCAAGTAGTTAATTTCTGATGATTGTTTATGTCTTCGGAAACTGAAAGATTGGAATTTTTGCACTGAAGCTCCTTTTTGTTGGAAGGCCGGTTTTGCTTTCATTTTTGACATTTAGGAAGACGCAAGCAAGGCCATCGGAAAGATATGTGGCTTTTTCTCCCACCCCGGCTTCTGAAAGAAGCATCTTGTGAGATGGGGATGTGGGTGCGAGACATGTAAATGTTCGACTCATTCTGTAGAGCAAGCAGTAGACCGGCCATTGTTTAACCACATGATGTAATCTGTAGTCTGGGTCCTGGGCCAATAAACAGCATACGTAGACCTCCCAAACTTTACAGTGCATTTTTTTTTAACTATAAAAGGGCGTGCTACAAGAATACATTGACTATCTAAAAATAGACAATACAATATATAATAATATATGATAAAGTAATAATAATAATAACAGCAAGAATAATAAAATTAACCACTGGCAGCTGGAACAAGGGGACAGAGAATAGGCATAGAGAGGTAAACCTAATCTATGGCATGCATTAGCAGCGGCGGTGGTGGGCACAGTTCCACATCCTTGCCCTGGGAACTGAATGAACTTGTCTCGGCACTGGTACCATGGTACAATATATTACCAAAAGTACTGGGTCACCTGCCTTTACACGCACATGACCTTTAATGGCATTCCAGTCTTAGTCCGTAGGGTTCTATATTAAGTTGGCCCACCCTTTGCAGCTATAACAGCTTCAACTCTTCTGTCAAGGCTGTCCACAAGGTTTAGGAGTGTGTCTATGGGAATGTTTGAACATTCTTCCAGAAGCCCAATTGTGAGGTCAGCCACTGATGTTGGTCGAGAAGACCTGGCTCGCAGTCTCCGCTCTAATTCATCCCAAAGGTGTTCTATCAGGTTGAGGTCAGGCCAATTAAGCTCCTCCACCCCCAAACTCGCTCATCCATATCTTTATGGACCTTGCTTTGTGCACTGGGCCATCCCAAAACTGTTCCCACAAAGTTGGGATCATCAAATTGTCCAAAATGTCTTGCTTCGTATAGAACTCTACGGACTAAGACTGGGATGCCCTTAACGTTCGTGTAAAGGCAGACTTCCCAATACTGTTGGTAATGTAGTGTATATTAATGGTCATGTAATTTCCTGCTGGACCATACAGTATATATCATAACTTAAACCAGGCCAAGGCTAGACACCCTGGAAGTCACAGCCCAAAAGTCAGAGAGAATGAAATGGGTGGCACAGGATTCCCAATACTTTTGGTAATATAGAGTGTATAGATAGACAGATAGATAGATAGATAGATAGATAGATAGATAGATAGATAGATAGATAGATAGATAGATAGATAGATAGATAGATAGATAGATAGTTCACTGGGGAGTTTGCCCCAGAGGTGAAGAACTGGTGACTTCCACCATCCAATCGCAAGCAAAAACGCTGTTCTTTTCCTTTCCTTGCACATGGTTGGGTATTGCTTGCAAAGTAAAACTTTTCCTCATTTGCTAAGCTCTGGGAAAACTTCCCTTGCAAAGCGCAACTTCCTTTGCAAAGTGAACAGACTATTTGCCTTTAGTAAATCAATCCTCTATGCATCATTTGCCATTTTTTGAATGTTAGTATTCAACTTTTTTCTTTTTTTGCATCCTTTGGATGATGGAAGGTCTGCCTGATCGCGTGAGTACTGTGATTGGCTGTGATGTGACCACAGCGGTCACATGATCGGGAGCCAGGAGGATCATTATGAGAGACCAGGAGCTGTCTTTGACAACTTGGTCACTGTGTTGGGAGTGGCCAGTGAAGGCACTCTCAGCTCAGAAACCTTGGCCACCCGGTGTGTGGGCATTAAAGCCCTGACCTCTTTGCTGCCGCACATATGCGTTACATGGGTGGCAAGAGGTTCAATTGCTCCTCAGGGTTTCATAAACTAACTTTATCTTTGACTTGCTCTTGCTCTAAAAAAATTACCCCTTATTTTGCCCCTAAATTAGGCCAAGAGTAGTTGAGCTCCTCTAACCCTCAATGGCAATTTTACAGTAGGACTAAAGACATTTTTTGCCGTGTTAATAGAAGAAGGGACAATTATAACCCCATGCCATCTTTGCCTCACTGGGCGAGATTATCCTTCACTTCCTGTCCCGTACTCGATACAGGAAGTGGGAGGAAATCCTTCCAAAGTGAGGGAACCTCCCTTCTATTCCTGCTCTGGTCAACAGGATAAATAAAGAGGGTGAATCTCCCTACAGACAGCAATAAGAGCCTGGCGGGGGTTCTAATCCCTCATCACTCTATCCAAAAACAAAAAAAAACAAAGTTTTGCCTTTAGATATACTTTAAGCCCATTGCACTTGTAAAAAAAAATAATAATATTTTTGCTTTCCTTGTTGACTCCAATACATTTTGTCAAAATGGTGAAATTCAGCTGAAATTTTAAAATTTTGGCTAAACCTAGTTTCGAGACCTTGAAGTCCTCCAGTTGGCCAAATTTCCATACAAAACTTGAAAAGGAAAATGAACAACAATGCAAAGTTTACCAACCTCATTTCTCAGTTACTTGTACAATGGTTCCTAATGGTTCTTAATGACATTAATGCCATTAAACGATCCATAAAAAGACCTCATTGTGTTCCAGGATTGGACGCCCCCAGTGAAGTAGATGTGAAGGATGTTACTGACACTTCAGCACTGATAACATGGATGAAACCCCAGGCATCAATCGATGGAGTTTCTCTCACCTACGGAACAGAAAACGAGCCCAGAACCACCATAGAACTTTCTGAAGATGAAACTCAGTTTGCCATGAATGATCTACGACCCGACACCGAGTATGAAGTTATATTAATATCACGACGTGGAGAAATGGAAAGTTCCCCTGTCTCAGAGACATTTACAACAGGTACCAGTAAAAACATTTTATGTTAGATTTTATTGAAAGCTTGTGGTTTTTTTTCCCCTAATATAGTTTTTAATTAAAGTATTATATTTTTTGTTATTTAATTGATTAAATGTATTAAATAATTTATTAATTATACTTATTATATTACTATTATTTTTTAAAAATAATTCATATTAAATGAATACATCATTTATTCATTATTTTTAATAAATTGATATTATTTTTGTATAATTTATATTACATTTATTAAATAGTTTAAAAAATAATTTTATTAAATTAATTAATTATTAAATTAATTTTAATTTTTAAAAACTTCTTTTAAAAAAAACTCCAAAAAGTGCAGAATTCTACTGCAGATCATACTTGTGATGAGAAAAATTCTGCAAACATTGTGTAATATATATATATATGACACAGGTGACCCTATTGCCTTTCAAGCCTCCCTTGCCTGGGGTCCTAACCCCTTTGGGACCAGAGTTCTGATTGTCAGGTTCTTCCCACCCAAAACTCTTTGAACCTGTAAAGGTCTGGTTCCCCTAATACAGACTTATCAATCCAGAGAGTACTGGAAATCAGTCCTCGCTTTTGCCAAACTTCCCCCAGAACACCTCACCCTACATGGGTGAGAACCCCTGATTACCAAGCAATGTCTCCAAAACCGCCCCACTTAAAGGGACCATGGCTCAAATACCTGGGAAATATACCTGCCATTTAGGACACATTCACAGTGTCCTGTACACTTTACATAGGTTGTTCAAATTTCACATGTTGGTTGGGTAACTCTTTCTCTATAGAAACACTTCTTTTTTCTCATTGGAGGCAAATAATGGATTCCAAGCAGAAGCAATGTGCCATCATTGAGTTCTTGAGGAAGGAGGGGTGCAGTCTGTCCAACATCCACAGAATGCTACAGAATGTTTATGGAGATGACACCATTGCGAAGAGCAATGTCTTGTCGTTGGTGACTTGTCAATGGTGTAATCTCCCTAAACATTCTGTAGCCTGCTGTGGATGTCGGACAGACTGTACCCCTCCTTCCTCAAGAACTCAATGATGGCACGTTGCTTTGTCTTGGAATCCATTATTTACCAGCAATGGTATTTCCCATTGAGAAAGTAATAACCTTCTCACTTGTGTCGTCTGTAGCGTTCTGTGGATGTCGGACAACCTATGTCCATCCTTCGTAATGGTACTCAAATGGCACATTGTATCTGCTTGGAATACTTTATTTACCTATAATGGTGTCTCCCATGGAGAAGGTATCTACCTTCCTAATGGTGCCATCTCCATGAACATCCTGTAGCTTTCTGCAGAGGACAACATGTGCCACTTCTTCGTCAAGAACTCAATGACAGCACAGGAGAGGTGCAGGCTGTTGGACATCCACAGAAGGCTTTAGAATGTTTATGGAGATGGCACCATTGAGTAGAGCAATATTTTGCCATTAGTGACCTGCAATTAAAATTACTATAGAGGAAGAGTTACTGTACCAACATGTGACATTTCAACAACCTATGTAAGCTAATAAAATCTGTATTAGTCCATAGGACTATAGTTGGCCCACCCTTTGCAGCTATAACTGCTTCAACTCTTCTGGGAAGGCTGTCCACAAGGTTTAGGAGTGTGTTTATGGGAATGTTTGACCATTCTTCCAGAAGAGCATTTGTGAGGTCAGGCACTGATGCTGGAAAAAAAGGCCTTACTCACAGTCTCCACTGTAATTCATCTCAAATGTGTTCTATCGGGTTGTGGTCAGGACTCTGGGATTATGATGTGGGGTCTCTTTTCAGGGGTTGGGCTTGGCCCATTAGTTCCAGTGAAGGGAACTCTTAAGGCGTCAGCATACCAAGACATTTTGGACAATTTCATGCACCCAAATTTGTGGGAACAGTTTGGAGATGGACCCATCCTGTTCCAACATGACTGCGTACCAGTGCACAAAGCAAGGTCCATAAAGACATGGATGAGCGAATTTGGGGTGGAGGAACTTGACTGTCCTGACCTCAACCCAATAGCACACCTTTAGGATGAATTAGAGCGGAGACTGCAAGCCAGGCCTTCTTTCCAATATCAGTGCCTGACCTCACAAATGTGCTTCTGGAAGAATGGTCAAATATTCCTATAGACACACTCCTAAACCTTGTGGACAGCCTTCCCAGAAAAGTTGAAGCTGTTATAGCTGCAAAGGGTGGGCCAACTCAATATTGAACCCTAAGGACTAAGACTGGGATGCCATTAAAGTTCATGTAGGTGTAAAGGCCTCCCAATACTTTTGGTAATATAGTGTATAGGTGAGATGCCCGTGTCATGTCTTCCGTTGGGTGCCGAGCCTCCATTCTGTTTCTAATCATATAAAAGTCACTACACTCCAAATATCTTGCTAAATCTCTTGTAGCAATTTATTACCCAGGACATTGGTGTGTACGTACCCTCCCATGGACCTGGCAATAAATTGTTACAAGAGATTGAGCAAGATGTTTGGAGTGCGGTGATTACTTCTGTACATATATATACTTTATATAGAAGAACATTTGATAAAAATGTTCCAAAATAATTTATTTTTTTTCTTTACATCAGCTTTTACAACCACATCACATAAGAACTACAAAAACATACAGTACATAGCAAACATACTCGTAAAACAGTAGGGATTGACACTACAAGGTCACCAGGCTTCCTACATAATAGAAGTCGGTTAATGGAAACGCTAAGGGCTAAAGCAAGAATCTAAGCTGATTATATTTACTTCACACTGAGCACTCTATACACGTGAATGTCATGGCAAACAGCCGTGAAAATTGACAAATGGCAATCTGAATACGAACTCCTTCTGTTTATACATTGGAAAGGTTACACAGTTAGTACTATTTGCATCAGATTGGCTTCTAGTCTCAGGACTTTACTCTTAATGGCCGTTCACAAGGTCAAGACGTACCTGACAAGACAATAGTTAGTCTTGTAGATAAGCAAAACTAAGAAAAACTGAGAATGCTGGCACCCAAGTTGTATGACTTGGGTGCAACAAGCATGTTGGATTGTACATGCGATTATTGCCAGCGGCTATAGCCACTAGCAATAATCACTGTGTTCTGCCAGCAGGGATGGCTTCCACCCGCACCCCCCGCACTGGGAAAACAAAATAGTTTTGACTGACTGTGTCAATGGGGGAATCAAGCAATTTTCTTTCCTACACCCTTATGGCTGGGCCCAGGGCAAACATGCCATACTGCGTCTCCCCCCCCCCCCCCCAGTACATATTCTTTCTCCCTTACTCCAAATTCCTCTCTTAGCACAAATATCTCCCCATCCTCCCTTCTACCACAAACTCCCTGCAATCATCCGTACTAGCATAAAAAGCCCCCAAAATAAAATTTCTCCTCCTAACACAAATCCCCTCCCCCCCTCTACCTTATCACCTCATCTAGCACAAACTCCCCAAATCGATCCTCCTAGCACAAATATTCTTCTCCCATCCCCCTCCCAACACAAACCCCTCTGAGTCACCACTCCTAGCACACACACCCAAATTTCCCCTCCTAGAACAATTCTTACCCCCTGCCCCCCCCCCCCCCCCCCAAATTCCTCCTTCCAACACAAATCACCTCTCCCTTCAATTTCCTCATGGTGCCCCTCCACCAACACCACCTCACATGATACCACAGTGCCCAGGGCAGCCACTCCTCCTGCCTATCCGTTGTCCCGGCCTGCCACCACCGTCAAGTAAATGTGGCCATGCTGAAACTACCCTGCAACCATGTGCAATGCACGTGGTTGAGGCACAGTGGTGTGGACTTTTCAGGCATTGAGGTGGCAACGATGTGCCCCTAATATCGTTTTGAGTTAAGGCAAATTCTCTTAATCCTTGGATCCATTAATCAGATGATACACGCCTTAATACACTGCCTTTGTGTGACATAAAGTGTGTGGTCTTCATTGCAAACTTAGTGAACTTGTGCTTTGCCCATTTAATTTGGGGAAAGGCACAAAAAGAGAACCATCTGGTTATCTTAAGATCCCATCTTCATGTATTGTTGATAAAATTGAGACAGCAGGAAGATATAAGGTGGCGAGGTCATTAGTCAGATCATGCATTCCTCCATACATTGCCTTCTTGTGCAGTACAGTGTGTGGTCTGCATTGCAAACTTAGTAATTTGTGCTTTGCCCCTTGCATGTAGTATTGTTACCCTTTTACTTGGGGAAATAGGCAAAAAGAGAGCCAGCTGGTCATCTTAAGAGCCCATCATCATTTATTGTTAAAAATAATTAAGACAACAGGAAGATGTAAGGTGGCAAGGCTACCTTATTTCTTCCCACTGTCACAATTTTATCAACGTTACGTGATGATCGGCTCCGAAGATGACCTACTGGTGCTCTTTTTGTCTATTTCCCTTAGATTTCTCAGTTGAGGCCACAAATCTTTTTTTGTGAGGCCTATTTTGTGATAGAGCTGCTCAGGTTCAGTCATCAAGGTCAACAAATGTTCCCTGACTAACAGATGAAAAATTCTAGTCCAGCTCCTCACACCCATCTTTTTGGGGTTATCATGTAATAAGGTTGCAAGCAGTATCTTCCTGTTGTCGAATTTCTATCCATAGTACAAGATGATGGGCTCTTAAAATGACCAACTGCCACTCTTTTTTGCCTATTTCCTTTGGGTCTCTCAGTAGAGGCCACTGATAATCTTTCTGAAGGACCCAACTTTGTGGTAGAACTGACGAGGTTCAGTCATCAAGCTCAACAACCGCTCCTTGGTTAACAGATAAAATAATTTCAATCCAGCTCCTCACATCTTCCTTTTGGGCTCTTAATATTACCAACTGGTACTCTTTTTGCCTGTTTCCTTTGGGTCTCTCATTAGAGGCCATAGATCGTCTTTGTGGAGGCCCCCACTTTGTGGTAGAATTGCTGAGGTTCAGTCATCAAGCTCAACAACTGCTCCCTGATTACCAGATAAAAAAACTCCAGTTTGGCTCCTCACATCCTCTTTTTTTTGGATTATCATGACCTTTTAACGTAGGTCTGTGAAGAAGCCTTACAAAAGGTAATATGAATTATGTATTAATTATGGTAATGGTTATTTTAAAGATCTGGATGCTCCAAAGAACCTGAAGAAGGTTGCCCAGACCGACAGCACCATCACTCTCGAATGGAAGAACACCCAGGCCAAAGTTGACTTCTACAGGATTAAGTTTGCCCCACTCTCAGGAGGTGATCATGAAGAAATAACTGTGCCTAGGAGTAGTCAAGCTACTACCAAGGCTACACTTACAGGTCAGTTTTTTAAACAATGTATTTGTTTGTGAATCAGCTTCAAAGAGAACCCAGGCACACAAAAATTACATTTGGAAGCCAACCAGTCCCTAGATGTGGTGGCCACGTTCGTTTTCATTTTCTATCGAGCTAAGAAAACATTTATTATTTATTTATTTCAGGTACTTATATAGCGCTGTCAATTTACGCAGCGCTTTACATATACATTGTACATTCACATTAGTCCCTACCCTCAAGGAGCTTACAATCTAAGGTCCCTAACTCACATTCATACATACTAGGGACAATTTAGACAGGATCCAATTAACCTAGCAGCATGTCTTTGGAGTGTGGGAGGAAACCGGAGTACCCGGAGGAAACCCACGCAGGCACAGGGAGAACATGCAAGCTCCAAGCAGGTAGTGTCGTGGTTGGGATTTGAACCAGTGACCCTTCTTACTGCTAGGCGAGAGTGCTACCACTACACCACTGTGCCGCCCACATTCAAAGCTATGTCTTTGTCATATTCTGTGAGAGCACAAACAATGTTATCTTTCTACTGTAAACTAACAATCTTCCCTCCTCCATGATATGTAATGGAAATCCAGCCTGGGTGACAACCATGGCTCCCTCCATAAATACAGTGGGATAAGTTAGCATAGCCACCCAGGGAGAGAAAGTGTGATATTGAGAGAATTACAAGGTTAAAATAAAGGAAAGAAGGCTGAAAAGCATAATGTATCCACCATATCTAAAGACTGGTATGCTGCAATATATTAAATTTTTTGTTTCTTGGATTTCGATATGTTTGAAGCACAGATGCATTAGAACCAACCATGCTTAAATAACACATAACTGTAAATCTCTCCTAGGTCTAAGGCCCGGAACTGAATATGGCATTGGACTGACTGCAGTTAAACAAGACCGAGAAAGCTCTCCGGCCACAATAAATGCAGCAACTGGTAAGACAAAAACAAGACTGGAAAGCCCTTGACAGTTCCATATGACACATGAGCCTCCAAGCCACTGTGTTCTCCTCTGCATACATCCTCTCTCTGCCCCCACAATACCCAGTGGCTTCTATCTAATCACTATATTTGAGAAGTTGCCAGGGGCTCTAACCATCTCCAAATTAAAAATTGTGGTTCAAATGTGCACCAAACATCATACAAGGCCTTCAGGTATCAAAGTCCTAGAGTCATAAAGATGCATTTAGCCACGTCCTAATTCAAGAAACTTGCACATGGAGGGTTTACCCAGCCTTTCCCAACCTTTTTAATATGGAGGAACCCTTGAAATAATGTTCTGGGCTCAGGGAACCCCTGCTAAAAAAACTGCATGTACAGCTCACTGTACATTAAAGTGATGGTCAGGGAGAAGAATGTGGGGATAATCCCCCTCTTACATATAGCTAAAAATATCATTGGTTTCGGTGCCAACTTATCGAAGTGGCAGAAATTGCTCCTTGATCAAGGAACCCCTGACAACCTCTAGAGCAAGGGTGTCAAACTCAATTTGATTGCTGGCCGCATCAGCTTTATGGTTGCCCTCAAAAAATTGGTTGTATCTGTAAAACTAAATGTCAAGAGCAACCCACTCTCCCTGACATCAGAAGTCAAGAGTCCCCCACCATCCCTTACATCACAGTGCACCCCCCTTAACTAGTGCTGCTGCTGGGAAGAAGCTGTGGGAAGTAGAAAGTTCAGGGTCTGGAGGAGGACCAGAGGAGGGCTGAGTCATCTGCCGGAGTCTGCTGAATGCTGAGACCATAGGGTGCTGCAGCTGCACACAGAAGAGCAGGATCTGGTGGGTGGGTTTTGTCCTCCTCTCTGCTGCTGACCGCTGAGACAAGGTGGGGGCAGAGGCGAAGGGGGTGCCACCGCCACAGGACAGGTGCAAGGGCCACATAAAATGGCCTGGTAGGCCAGATTTGACCCACGGCCTTGTGTTTAAAACATGTGCTCTAGGGAAACCCTAGTTGAGGAAGCCCGGGTTAACCATACCAAATATAAGTCCAACCTGGCTTGGCGACAATAATGTAAAAGGTAGCGAAAACAAAAACTGTAGAAACGATAACACAAAATTGGGCTTCTGAAGCACCTGTGCAGATGTAAAGCCCCTGAGAAACAGAGGACCAGCTGGAGACTGGAGAACAGCAGCATTCTTGTACTTATAGAACCAAACTCAACATCTACTTCTGGGTCTGGGATGCCAAGTGACATGTTTTTGGGGTCCTTCACTTTCTCAAGTCCCCTCGGGCTTTACATCTGCAGAAGTTCTTCAGAGTTCTAACCCTTTACTACATTGTTAAAAATAAAAAATAAAAGTTTGGGTAGATGGGCACTTTACAGACCCTCCACCTTGCATATACTGGTTTTGGAGATTTACCAAAATGTGCGGTTGTGTTTAGTAAATAGACACAGTTGTCATACATGCCATGGTTCCAAGCCATGCACTGTTAAAACACATCAATTTACGAAGCCATGATCTGTTTCCAATTGGTTAAACTCAATGGACTTTTTGCAACCTGGCTAACTAAGTAACTATGTAACAAATATGGATCCTAACAGATGGAACGGTTTATTTCAGACTTGGATGCTCCCAAAAACCTGGAGATCGCCAGTGCCACAGAAACAACCATAAACGTGCGTTGGATAAAACCAGTGGCCAAAATTGATCATTACCGACTCTTGTATACCCTGGTTGGTGGCAGGGAGAGCGAAATTCAGGTTCTAAAAGATGCGGATTCCTATGTGTTGACTGGACTCGAACCTGGTAAAGAATACAGCATTTCCCTGACTGCTGAGAAAGGGCGGCATAAGAGCAAACCAGCAACTGTGGTTGGACGTACCGGTAAGTGAAGCTATTTCAAAGAATTTCGAGATCTTAGTTGACATATCGGCATACTGACTAAGGATCAGAAACCAAATGTACGAGAGGTTGGGTAGCTCTGATATTCTTTAAGGCCTTGATTCATCGTGTTTGTTCCTCAAGAAAAATGTCATGTGTATCAAAAAATTAATGTTACAAATATTCATCTAATTTGAATTTCCAACCCACAGAATTTCTTTTACAGCCTTTACAAGACCCGCCAATGTGTCATCTGGCACTTCTGCTTACAAAAGAATAATAAGCTTCTCCTTTATCTCCATTTTAGCTTTTAATCTGGATTATTTTTTGCAGATACTAGAGTCTTCTTGGTTCTTTAATGTGTCGTTGCTCTTGTTAAAAATTCTCTGTTTTTTTTTTTTTGCATGACTGTTAAACACATTTAAGAGGATTTTAAAAGCGAAGAGAGGAAATGTACGTTTTTATAGTTTTTTACTTCCCCCAAGCAGTAGAGCAGTTAAGGGTTCCTTAGAGAACTGATCTTTTATGCAGACTCCAAAAGACTTGACCTTTTTAAGATTCTAGGAAGTCGCCTGGTAGAATCATCACTGAGGGATTAATGACCTCTAGTTTCCATATACTTCGCAACTCTTGAGGCACTAGCCTGAAAAAACATAATCAAACTGGGAGATTGACGCTATAATTATCATATCAAATAATGAATGCTTTGTTAGGGATGTAGATTGCCCATGTTTCTCCATAGATACAGAACAACTGGTATTAGTTGTCACCCTAGTGGGTTGCTTGAAGTGGTGAATTGATGGTGATGGAACCTTGAATGGATAGAGCTTTCGTCTTTGCAAATAGATTTTTATCACGTCCAGATACTAATGATGACCCAATGGGGCAACAAAGTAAATGTTGGCTGCTTCCATACACTGAGGAACTGTCACGTCTGGATGTGAATCCAATGTTTGAGTCTAGGAATCGAAGCGCCGCACTGAAATATTGGACTCCAAAAAGTGGGACTTTATTCCAAATATATATTGAGTGCAAAAACCAACTTGCTTTGAGGGAGGAGGGGTCACACAAATCCCCCCTTTCTTAGGGCTACAACATGATAAAAGAATAAAAAAGCAAATTGGACTTGATTAAGCAGGGGTTGTGTTACTGGCAGGATATGCAGGTGAAAATAAAGAAAAAAGCCTGGAAAAAAAAATCAATGAAGCCACCATATCTTAAAAAACTGGTAATCTGCAGTATACAGTATATGACATTTTTGTTATTGGGATGAGATACACTGAGTGCAACAGATATTATACCTTGGTTGATGAAGACCAGAAGAATCCACCAGGGCAAGAAGGGCACAGCTAGGCAAGTCAACAAAAAAGTCAAATGAGAGAATAGAGGTTGGTTAAGTGCAGTTCAAGAACAACCAGAAAAACTTACACCTAATCCAGAAGGTTAAATCTGTGAAGACCTGAAGACTCCACAAGGTCAACAAAGGCACAGGCTAGGCAAGTCAAGAGAATAGTCAAATGAGAGAACAGAGGTTGGTCAAGTGCAGGTCAAGAACAACCAGAAAAACTTACACTTAATTCAGATGGTCAATTCTGGTGAAGACCAGAAGACTCCACCAGGGCAACAAGGGCACAGCTAGGCAAGTCAACAGAATATTCAAATTAAAGAACAGAGGTTGGTCAAGTGCAGGTCAAGAACAACCAGAAAAGTTTACACCTAATCCAGAGGGTTAAATGAGAATCCTAGTCTAGTACCAAGGCAGAAAGTCCAGGCAGAAAGGCTTCAACTGGGACATCCCTCATGTACAGTATACTGATATTGACTTAATAGAACAACCTGCCAAGAGAGCTCATAAACAAATATTATGGGCTATATTTACAATTACAGTAAGTGTCATGCAGAGAGGTGCACTTAGAACCTGTACCTCCACATGAAACCCCAGCACCTGTACCTAGGCCATCCGCATGGTACCCCAGAACCTATACCATGCAGATGTCCAGGTACAGGTGCTGTTTTATGCGGAGGTCAAGCTACAGGTGCTGGGGCTTTATGCGGAGGTCCAGGTACAGATGCTGGGGTACCATGCGGAGCTCCAGGTTCTAAGTGCACCTCTCCGCACGACACTCATTTATGGCTCATAATATGTGTTTAGGTTGATTATTTATTTCCATTGTGGATATGGGTTCTTTTGCAGGTTGTTCTATTGACTTCAATGGGTGTCGTGCAGAGAGTTGCACTTAGAACCTGGACCTCTGCATGGTACCATTGCACCTGTAGCTGGACCTCCGCATAAAGCCCCAGCACCTGTACCTTGACCACCGCATAAAACACCATACAGGTGTTGGTTGAACTAGATGGACTTGTGTCTTTTTTCAACCAGACTAACTATGTAACTATAGTGTACTATGAGGAGGTCTAGGTACAAGTGGTGAGGTTTCATGGGGAGCTCCAGGTTCTAAGTACAACTCTCTGTCCGACACTCATCAAAGTCAATAAAACAACCTGTCAAAAGCCCATATCCACAATGTAAATAAATGATCAACAGAAACTCATTTATGGCTTGAAATATTTATGGGCGCTTTCGGCAGGTTGTTCTAATCTTTTGATATTAGTATACATAAGGGATGTCTCAGTAACCAATCATCAAATAATCCAGAATGTTTTCATTTAC
This sequence comes from Aquarana catesbeiana, assembly GCF_042186555.1. Lineage (NCBI taxonomy): Eukaryota > Metazoa > Chordata > Amphibia > Anura > Ranidae > Aquarana > Aquarana catesbeiana. Next base: position 312,585,578 of record NC_133332.1, on the reverse strand, counting down.
AATGCAGGGCCAGGACAAGGAGTGGAAAATGCCCTGGGCGCACCGGGGGGGAATGGGTGCCCCCTCACCACATGCTCCAGGACAGTGGCTAGCATCCAGTGGGCCACAGCTTTATGCTTCACACTATGCATAGGAAACTTCCTTCTAGCTGCTAGAAAGTAAGCAATTGGTCAGGCATGTGCAGTGCACACTCCATGCTAACCATTGGCAGCTGGAACAAGGGGACTAGGAATGGACATAGAGAGGTACACCTACTCTATGGCATGCATTAGCAGCAGCGGTGGTGGGCACAGTTCCGCATCCTTGCCCTGGGCACTGAACGAGCTTGTCTCTGCACTGGTACCATGGTACAATATATTACCAAAAGTATTGGGACGCCTGCCTTTACACGCACATCAACTTTAATTATTATTATTATACACAATTTATATAGCGCCAACAGTTTATGCAGAACTTTACAATGGCATCCCAGTCTTAGTCTGTAGAGTTCAATATTGAGTTGGCACAACCTTTGCAGCTATAACAGCTTCAACTCTTCTGGGAAGGCTGTCCACAAGGTTTAGGAGTGTGTCTATGGGAATGTTTGACCATTCTTCCAAAAGCGCATTTGTGAAGTCAGGCACTGATGTTGGATGAGAAGGCCTGGCTTCGTAGTCTCCGCTCTAATTCATCTCAAAGGTGTTCTATCGGGTAGAGGTCGGGACTCTGTGCAGGCCAGTCAAGTTCCTCCACCCCAAACTCGCTCATCCATGTCTTTATGGACCTTGCTTTGTGCACTGGTGGGCAGTCATGTTGAAACAGGAAGGGGCCGTCCCCAAACTGTTCCCACAAAGTTGGGAGCATGAAATTGTCCAAAATGTCTTGGTATGCTGACGCCTTAAGAGTTCCCTTCACCGGAACTAAGGGGCCAAGCCCAAACCCTGAAAAACACCCCCACACCAAAATCCCCCCTCCACCAAATGATTTGGACCAGTGCACAAAGCAAGGACCATAGTATTGGGACGCCTGCCTTTACACAAACGTTAATGGCATCCCAGTCTTAGTCTGTAGGGTTCAATGCGAAGCAAGACATTTTGGACAATTTCATGCTCGCAACTTTGTGGGAACAGTTTGGGGATGGTCCCTTCCTGTTCCAACATGACTGCGCACCAGTGCACAAAGCAAGGTCCATAAAGACATGGATGAGCGAGTTTGGGGTGGAGGAACTTGAAATACAAAGCTGAGAATTTAGCTGTACGCTTGGAGTTCAGCTTTAAGCACCTCATATATTATAAAACCACATCAAAAGAGTTACCAAGACTCTATAAAATAGAAGTAGTACGCCTTTGCTGTCAATTGCTAGCTTAAAAAAAAAAAATGGCGCCCGTAATATATTTTCCCCGAGCACATATAATCCGCTTAAAAGCACCGCGCCATTGTCAATGAAATCAATATAAGCAGCAACAATGTTATTTAGTACAGTCTGGGGAATCACTTGACAGCTTTCTCAATGGCTGAACACAAGGAAATTCTGGGAGCGCTAAGGAGCTTTTAGCGGGTTTCATCTCTTTCATCTGGTTTACATGCATTCATCAAGTGAGACAAATACCGCCTATCCAAATCAAACAGAGCCGATCCTCCATTTGTCCTGGAATAGGCCCTGAGGGTCTCCCGTCCTAAGAGAACCCATGTGCAGTAAAGTGGAAAAAAAAAAAGTGATTAAGATTTAAAAGACAATCTTAACAAGTTGAAGTCTGAAGCAGGCCTTTGTTTTAGAGGAAAGACCATCTTAAATTTTATTCTGGCATGGGAAATGCTAGCTTGAGCGGATTTACTACAATGCTGCCATTCACTAAGCAGGGAAATGTATTCACAAAAGCATGGAGCAATTTATTCACAAGTTAATATAGGTGTCAGGCAAAGGAACCGGCAATAAGAACAAACCCGTTATGAATTCAACTTTGTTGGTTCTTATGATCCTGTGTAGTATTTTCCTGTTTCCTATGTTACTTTTTTTCCCCCCTTTTTAATTGGACATAGGGGCTTACCATTGCCAGCAGAAAATGATAGAACCTTTGGCACAACTGTTTTTGTCCATGGTTCTCAAAACTAGTTTTATGGATAAAGCAAGCATGGTATTTGCAGTTGAGGTTCAAATGTACATTTAATTAGGACACATAGTTATCCAAAAGAAAATGATAAAAAGAATGGTTGTATCTAAACACAAGATCAAAACGTGGTGCATTGCAGCTTACCAGTCCTTAGTGGTGATAAGCTTGAGTTTATGGCTTGGATCCTGTCCAAACCCAAAACAACTGGTCCAAAAAACTGGACCAGTTATGCAGCTTACCAGTCCTTAGTAGTGATGAGCTTGAGTTTATGGCTTGGATCCTGTCCAAGCCCAAAATAACTGGTCCAAAAACTGGACCAGTTATGCAGCTTACCAGTCCTTAGTGGTGGTGAGCTTGAGTTTATGGCTTGGATCCTGTCCAAGCCCAAAATAACTGGTCCAAAAACTGGACCAGTTATGCAGCTTACCAGTCCTTAGTGGTGGTGAGCTTGAGTTTATGGCTTGGATCCTGTCCAAGCCCAAAATAACTGGTCCAAAAAACTGTGGAAGGAGGATCCTTCATAGCTGATGTACACAAAGGAGATCATCATCATCAAAGGACATTGTGACATCATCAACCTAGTATGGGCACATGGCCTTATTAGGCAAAATGTTATTGACCTAATATGGCCATGTGGCCATATTAAGGTCAATGACATCAATAGCATCCCTGCTCTTTTGTTGACAGGAATCTCCAGTCTGCAGTTCATTGGCCAAGCAATGACAACCAGTGCTGGGACAAGGGGTGGGCACTGGTCGTCATTCCTTGGCCTAAGAACTGCAGACTGGAGATTCCTGTCAACAAAAGAGCAGGGATGCTAATGATGTCATTGACCTTAATATGGCCACATGGCCATATTAGGTCAATAACATTTGCCTAATGCATGCTCCAGATCAATGGCTGGCAACCAGCAGTCAGTGGCTTCATATCTACTGTGACAGCTAGGGCTCCGACATGCCCACTTTCCACCACCCTATTCACCCACAGCTGACAAAAAAAAAAAAATACTGTGCATGTACAAATACCTTCCAACTAATAAAAAAAACAAGCCACACTTGTTCAGTTTTACACTCCAGATGGAGCAAAAGAATGGTCACGGGGCAGTACACCCATTCTATGTCAGGCATTAGCAACGGGAGAGGGGCACAGTTTTTCATCCTTGCCCTGGGTAGTGAAGACAATTAACTTCCAGGTTTTGGACCAAAACCCAAGCTCATCTCTAGTTGCTGTGTCTTTTTTTTTGTTCAGGCTTTCTTTTCGTTGTTTCCACCTGGAGATCCAGCCAGTAACACACCTCCTGCCTTAGGGTGACAACACTAAAGCCTCGTACACACGATCGGACTTTCCGACAACAAAACCGTGGAATTTTGTTTGAAGGGTGTTGGCTCCAACTTGTCTTGCATAAACACGGACATACACATGGCCAACAATTACCAACATAGTGACGTACAATACGTACGTGATATCTCCATGACGATCGCTAGTTTTACAAGATCGAGCGCTTCCGGCTCGTCCTTGATTCCAAGCATGCATGTTTGTACTTTGGACTTTTGTCCGACGGACTTGTGTGCACACGATCGGAAAGTTCGACAACACACATTTGTTGGCGGAAAATTTGAGAGCATGCTAGCCAACATTTGTTGGCGGAAAGTCCAACAACAAATGTCCGATGGAGCATACACACGGTCGGACTTACCGCCAACAGGCTCATATCCAACATTTCCCGTCGGAAAATCCAATCGTGTGTACGTGGCATTACTGTACTGGATCTCTGGAAGAGTAGCATTGTCACCAGAGGACCGGAAGTGTTTTGGGATGACAGAACACCCTCTTCTCTTCTCTTCTCTTCTCTTCTCTTCTCTTCTCTTCTCTTCTCTTCTCTTCTCTTCTCTTCTCCTCTCCTCTCCTCTCCTCTCCTCTCCTCTCTTCTCTTCTCTCTTCTCTTCTCTTCTCTTCTCTCTTCTCTTCTCTTCTCTTCTCTTCTCTTCTCTTCTCTTCTCTTCTCTTCTCTTCTCTTCTCTTCTTTTCTCTTCTCTTCTCTTCTCTCTTCTCTTCTCTTCTCTTCTCTTCTCTTCTCTTCTCTTCTCTTCTCTCCTCTCCTCTTCCTTCCATAGTTCACAAAAATAGCTGAGAGCAACGTAACCTATAACGGCCAGCAAAGGCAAAGCGTACTGGAAGATATCAACTCACTGGATTTTGTCAGGACCATCATTTGGTTTTTGTCACTCTCCATCTTGATTCTTCTACAATGACCATAACATCTTTCATTAACCCTCCCACCCCGGTTCTGATAGTAGGGTGACACTGCAGACTTTTGCCTGCATGGTGTGGAGCAGCATCGTTGTCGCACTTCTATGTACACTCCCCCAGAAATACTGGCGTACGTGCCAAAACATTCAACATTGATCGTGTCAGGTCATTGGACAGCCTTTGCCCCACCCCCTACAGTGTGACTAGATCCTGTTCGACACCGGCGTGTGCGGCCACAGGGTGTTCTTCTGTACTTTACTGCTAAGCCATGTCCAAAAGTAGGTTCCCATCACTTAGGTACTTAGGTATGGTAATGATTTTGTTCATGAATGTGGAGACCAACATTTGCAAAATTTATATGGTGAGGGTTTAGTTGTACTTTAATTAAGTTTAATGGAGTTGAAGAACACTGTGATACACCAATATTATGTTATTCTGTGAAAATACACAATAATTTGTTGGTTTTTTTTGCAGCTTAGAATTATCATTTATTAATATACTCAATCTTTAATCCCTCTCTAGGTTTCGATAATTGCACTAAATATCTCTAAATTTCTTTTGATGTCCAATTTTCTTTTTTAAGCATTAACATTATTCATTCATTTACTGTTAAGCGAATGCAAAGCTGTCTTCATAATGTGTGACCAAGTCCAAAAAGTACCGTAAAATATTAACAACTTATTCTCGTATTCAGAAATTCCGCATGAGCTGGGCGACTTGGTAGTGAGCCAAGTGGGCTGGGACTCTTTCAAACTCACGTGGATAGCGCCAGACAACAACTATGAGAAATTTGTGATTCGGGTTCAGGAATTAAAGGATGGAGAAGAACCACAAACCATTGTGGTTCCTGGAGAACTTCGCTCTCTGGAAGTGCCGGGCCTGAAGCCGGCCACAAAATATAACATCACATTACATGGGGTGATTCGGGGACTTGACACCGTGCCTCTCTTTGGAGAAGCTGTTACAGGTACCAAATGCTGGAATGCTTCACAATCACCTTGGGGGGGGGGGGGGGTCACTTCTCCACCAAGCTATTCACCTAGCTCGTCACCTGCATCCTCACTGGCTTTTTTAGATTGTAGCTTTTTTCGCGTCACGTTGGCTTTTAGTTCACTTCACTGGGCTGAAATGATGAGAATGAGCACATCAAAAATCGATCTCTTCACGGAATCGTTTATGGGAGCTGATTAGCTGGTTGAGGGATCTGCTTGCTTGCTTGCACGCTTTGCTCTTTTCGTAATAGGAATAGAAACAAGTCCACCCAATGTCAAAAGTCCAAAGTTTCGTAAGCGGAAAAGGTCCATTAAACAAAAATTATGACCAAGTCTTAAATCTCTTAAGATGGACGTAGAAAAAAGGAAAATACTATAATATCAATGCATGTAAACAGTTATGAGACCCTACATGAAATTGTTAAAGATAATTCCAAGGTTAGTCAACACATTCTACAGTATATGTAAGGTATAATCACAATCATGTGACCGCTGTGACAGCCAATCACAGTGTTCATGTAATCTGGCACACCCTCTGAGAATAATAGCCCAGGTAAAAAGATGCTGGGATTGGGCAGGAAGGGCCTAAAGTATATGTAGATCCAAAATCAGTTTTTGAGTATGTTTGGCATCATGTCTCACTGTATACAGGTTTCTTAAATTTTTTAGGGATTTGTTGCAAAGTTTCCTATCTGGAGATCGTGTTGAAGGGTTAACAACATTAAGCCGCTGACTCTCCATTAGCAGCAGCATAGTCATCCTGCCATGTGCACTCTTTCAGTTGGCTGTTGGCAGTAGCGGCTGGTGCTCAATAATTTGGGGGGGGGGCAAAGCAACGCCACCCAAACCCCCCCTGCAGGATATGAACATGAAGGCAGGGAACACCGGGAACACCAGCAACACCCCCCCCCAACCCTCCTGCGGGAGAAGAACGGACAGGAAGGCAGAAGGCCTTCTTGCCTTACCTGATGACACTTAGATCTCCCTTGTCTGAGCCGGGGAATGCTGGAAGCAGTGGCGGCTGGTGGGTCAGACTTCCCCTCATGGAATACAGTGTTGGCTGGTGGACCGGGCTTCCCCTCATGGACACAGTGGCAGCTGGTGGGTCGGGCTTTTCCTGCATCTCCTCTGGCCGTGCATCTCCTCCTTCCTCTAAGACCAATAGGATTGCTTCTCCTTTCGGCCAATTGGGAAATGGGTCTCAGGACCCGCTTCCTGACTGGCCAAGATGAGAATCAGTGTGATAACAGCGAATATTCATTCTCTATTGTCACACAACAGGGCGTAGTGCTCTGTCCTCCGAGCTGACCATTTTTTGAAGTCTGTTAGAGCCTCTGGCTCTAATCACGTGCTTAAACCCCCCCCCCCTTCAATTGAAATCCATGCATCTGGTGCCCTGCATGTAGACTAGGGGGCCAGATGCATGGATGGGGGACATGGATGCGACCCTAATGGATGAGCCACCACTGGCTGTTGGGCTTCCTATTAGGTCTACGGAAAACATGAACAGACCTGATATGCGGCCCAATAGCCAACTGATGGAACACAGATGTCTGTTTGACCACGTTGCTCCTAATTACAAAGCAGTGGCTTAAGCTGGCCATACACAAATATTTTTCCTGGATAGAGGAATCTCTGGCCCTGCCAGCTGTCAAAATACCCAAACAGTGCCTACCTCTGATTGAATGCAGGCACAATTCGGCCAACAATTTTCCGCCTGGATCCTTCAATTTTCAATTAAGGGATGACAATTGAGAGGCGGCCAAATGGGCCACCCACCAAGCAAATTATGGACAGTTTGTCAGAAGCTGGATGAAATTCACTCCATGTATGGCCAACTTTAGCACTGTAAGCTTGCAACTAGAAGTACTGTTAAAGTGGTATTAAAGATCTGGCTTTTTAAAAAAAAAAACATGTTATACTTACCTGCTCCTCTTCTTCTTGGGTACCTCACCAGTGCTCCTCCCCCTTGACCAGTGCCCCCAATAGCAAGCAGCTTGCTAAGAAGGGAACGGATGCGTGCTCGCTCCCAATCCCTGCTCTATGCATCAAGCAAGGCACATAGAGCGGCGGCTCGGCCCCATCCCTCACTCTCTCCTCATTGGGTCACTAGCTGTGATTGACAATGGCTCCCACTGCTGTCTCAACCAATGAGGTGCAGAGGGGGGGGGATTTGGGACTTTAGATGAGGCACATATGTGGTGTGCCTCCATCCCTAAATTCGAGACTAAAATGGGGAAAGTTGGGACTTTAAGATGAGGTCATGGACACCGTGGAAATGACTGGATGAAAATACATATTTATTGATCGTCATGAAATGCACAATCATATCAAAAACATTAACCACATCTATAAAAGACATTATAATAAATATCATTCCATAAAGTATTCACAAGCACATATGTATGTGCGAACGTAATACAGACATCAGGAGTACATAAAATATATACCCATTTGGTGCCAAATGGTGGTCACAATTGATAAATCATACAGACAAGACAGAAAAACTCATAGTATACATATGGTGTTGCAGCAGCACTTGCACCGGGAATAAGGATGTAAACAGTAAAAACATGGTACAGATAAAGTTGTTCTGGGGTGAAAATATATTGTAGACATAATATCTGCGTCCCATAATGCCCGACGCGTTTCGTGTGAAAGACACTCATCAGGGGCGATAGCCTAGGGACGTCTAGAAAAAATGATAAAGTGCGATTAGTCTAAGTGTGAGTAGTTATACTGAAGGGGGGGCGGGAGAGCCCACCCTAAGTACTTACATGTAAATCAGTACGTTCGGGTATGATACCAGGGTCCAGAAAAAATGTCCAAAACGGGAGCTGAGGTATTCTGGGGTCGTGTGTCGGCAGGACGCATACAAGCCACCCCTGAGTACATAAACCAGGTTGCCAGTATTTATGGTAAGCCAAATAATGCGCTATAAAATACTACCTAGAATGAAAAAATGCATGATAGCTATGTCAGTCATGGTGGGTGGAAAAATAAAAATAAAAAATATAATAAATAATAAAATAAAATGAATAAAATAAAAAATAAAATAAATTAAATATGAAAATAAAAATAAATATGAAAATAAAAATGAAATATATAAAAAAAATAAAAATAAAAAAATGATAAAAAATGAGGAATAATAGGTAAAAAATAATAAAAGAATGAAAAATAATGAATAATAAATAAAAAAGTAGAAAAAGTACGAAAGAGGAGGGGGTTAATCTCTAACTAATAAGAAAAATATTGCAGATAGAACATCTTGCAAATAACAAAAATTGGAGTGAGAATGTAGTCACACTCCAAACATGGTAAAATCAGGTGTGAAAGTATGTAACAGACTGCGGAGACAGTACCGTTTTGCATGAAAGTAAAACAAACGAAAAGAAAAAACTAGCTATCAAAACGAAAAGTAACCTAATCATGACTTACATGTGCCCCAAAAAGGAAAGGAGTGAACCGCTGTAGTGGAGTGTGGCGTGTCTGATCCATGGCAACCCTGACTATGGCAGGGGGGTCAATATATAGCAACCCGCACGCATACACACCGGCCCCCAACCAGTGTCACAACCAGCACGGTGAAGGGTGGGGCGGGGCTCTGACACAGGTGAGGTGAGGGAGTCCCGGGACAGCTGAGTCCTGGGCTCAGGTGAGTATTAGGAGGAGCTGTGTGGGGAGCAGCACACAGAAGGTTTTTTTTAGGTTTCATACATAGTCAGGTTAAAAAAAGAAACAAGTCCATCTAAAAAAAAAAACACTTTAAGGGCAGGAACCCCAGGTAGAAAAATGTGTAACGGATTCCCATAATTTTCTGAAGACAATTGCCTACAGTAAGTCTTGATACTAAACTGAAAAATCGATTTTTTTGGTTTACACACATTATATTATCCTTTATTTAGAAAGCACCAACATAAAATGTAGAAATGTAAGTCACAAAATAATTAGCTGAAAATGAGAAACCAACATAGAGAAGCAATTTAGGGAAGGAGAAGAAGACACTGCCAAAGTATAAAGTTCCAACATAGATTTAAAGACCAGCACTCACAGAGGTGGTCCTTCAGGTCATCCTTTACATCAAAACATAAAAACAGTGGCCTTGGTCATTGTTTTTATGTCCTGCAGTTTCAATTAAGGAGGACCCAAAGGAATGCCATTGTAAGGGGCTGGTATTTGAAAATGTTGGACTTTTACACTGTGGGGAGTGGTGCCATAAACAACAACTTTTAGCAATTCCGTTGTTGATGGAGGGGGTTGAACAGCGCCATTCTCTACTTTGGATCTAGCTCAAGTGACTTTTCAGTCTAAACGTTGGGGAGGACTAGATACAGGTAGCCAGGGTAAAGGAAGTGGGTCAAATTAGTTTCTGGATAATCATCGGGGAAAAAAAGTCTTCAAAACAATGAATGTATTAAGGATTGTGATCTAGCTCAAGTGAATTTGCACTCTAAAAGATTGGGGGGGGGGGGCAAGATACAGGAAGCAAGGATGAAGGCAGTGGGTCAAGTTGGTTTCTAAAAAAAAATCTTCAAAACCATGCAAGGAGGAAGGGTTAGAAAGAGTTATTTATATAGTAGACATCTCAATCCATTTGTAGCTGGATGAGTAGAGGTGGAAGAGTTTACACACATTCTAAGTTGCTGTGATCTCCAAGTGATCTCCAACCTATGATGTTGAGCTTGTGGAGATTATGTTGGTCTCCATGTAGACCAGGGGTGTCAAACTCAATTTCCTTGCAGGCCACATCAGCATTATGGTTGCCCTCAAAGGGCTGGTTGTATCTGTAAGTCTAGATGACCAGAGCATCCCCCCCCCTTACATCAGATGTCAAGAGCGCCCTCACCATCAGAAGTTAAGAGTCCCCCACCTTCCCTTACAGAGTACCCCCCCCCCCCTCTTACCTTATGCTGCTGCCAGGAAGAAGTTGGGGGGAGAGCTGGGAAGCAAAAAGTGCAGGATGTGGAGGAGGACCAGAGAAGGGCTGGAGTCTGCTTAATGCTGAAGCCAGGGGAAGCAAGGATGAGGGGGTGCTGCTGCTGCGTGGAAAAGTGCAGGATTTGGCAGAGGAGTTCTGTTTTACCTTCTGCTGCTGACTGCTAAAACTGGGAAAGGAGGGGGCGGAGAATAGCCTCTCTGCGGTTGCATGGAGAAGCGCAGGATCTGATGGAGGAGTTCTGTCCTCCTCTCTGCTGCCAATTGCTCAGACAAGGTGGGGACAGAAACGGGGAGGGGGTCATGAAATGACCTGGAGGGCCAGGGTCAGCCCGCGAGCCTTGTGTTTGACACATGCGATGCAGACCTTTAGGGTTGTTTGTGTGTGTGGTTACTCTTTAGGCTTTGTGGAGGGAGGCCCAGGATCCTTTACTTTGAATGTGATGCTGGTTTGCATTAGGATCCAGGAAAAATAATCTCATACAGTTCTTATAAGTACCTTCAAAACCCACCTAACGGTTGCCTCTGGAACGTGAGGAACTTCTAGGTTTTTTCCTACAAGTAGCAAAAAAAAAAGTTTTGGCTTTAAGTACCCCTTACTAAAGGTTTATGGTCAATTCGAACATAAAAAAAGGTTATTCAGAAAGCTAATTCATTCCAAACCATTAAAAAAAATATATATATATACATAAAAATAGATATGCAAAAAAAGATTTTTCTTTGGCTCTCAAAATGTAGTTTGGACACACAGCAATTATATAAAAATACAGATGCTTCAGCATTCGTCTGCTTCTTTCATTCATGCTCCGAGCTTTACATTGCATGTACGTGCCAGCATGTAAAAATGCCAGGGAAACTGCTTACGCAGATATATTTGGGGCTTCACGGAAAACCTTGGCCTCATTGCGGCTTCCTGCTACATGGCAGAAATATTTCACCAGACTTCTGCTTTTCTTCTCCTGGCGAGGTTTGTGGGCTGCTGACAAGGCACCCATGTGTGGGTGTTGTTGTTGTTGTTGGTCATCCAACGGTTTAATTGAATGACGTTTCTCCTTGCTCAGAAAACAAGCCAGAAGTAGACAACCTCACCGTCACCGGTATCACACCTGAGAGCTTTGACTTGTCCTGGACAGCAACACAAGATTCATTTGACGACTTTGTTGTAGAGGTTACTGATGAGGACAGGTCACGTGAGCCAGTGAAAATTAATGTCCCTGGCGATCTCAGGAAAACTCTTATCTCAGGGTTATTACCCAAAACTCATTACACCATCTACCTCTATGGTACTGTTCGCGGTCAACGAACGCAGCCTATTAGGGTCTCTGCAACTACAGGTACCGGATCGACTTACTTCATCTACATTGACTTCATTTTTTATCTTTGAGTGTAGTATTTCTTTGCAGCTTCCATGACCATTTCCATTACTTCCTGTATGTATGTCCATGTCATGTAGGTCACGCTTATTCCTTTATATGCAGAAAAGGTAATATACTAAAGGGCTACAGTTCCACCTTGGAAACCATGTTTCTTCATACATATTTCAGCATAAAGATGCTCATTAAAAGGTATGGCTAGGGATGTTACTTTCTAATTCCTGTAGTAAGCTGGCAACGCTATGGCTGCTTGACTGAAACCCTGAACAGTGTTGGAAGCCTTGCCAAGTTCTCCCCTTGCTGGACCACATAGCT